>NW_024606726.1:0-11186 GCF_018296145.1 Oncorhynchus tshawytscha | reverse complement strand
GGGTAGTAGCTGCAGGGGGTGCAGAGCTGTTTCTCGGGTAGGGGTAGTAGCTGCAGGGGGTGTAGAGCTGTTTCTCAGGTAGGGGTAGCCAGGTGGAGAGCATGGCCAGCCGTAGAAAAATGCTTATTGAAATGATCTATTATCATAGATTTATCAGTGGTGACAGTGTTTCCTAGCCTCAGTGCAGCTGGGTAGCTGGGAGGAGGTGCTCTTGTTCTCCATGGATTTATCGGTGGTGACAGTGTTTCCTAGCCTCAGTGCAGCTGGGTAGCTGGGAGGAGGTGCTCTTGTTCTCCAAGGACTTTACAAATCAAATAAACTTTTATTGGTCACATACACATGGTTAGCAGATGTTATTGGTCACATACACATGGTTAGCAGATGTTATTGGTCACATACACACGGTTAGCAGATGTTATTGGTCACATACACATGGTTAGCAGATGTTATTGGTCACATACACATGGTTAGCAGATGTTATTGGTCACATACACATGGTTAGCAGATGTTATTGGTCACATACACATGGTTAGCAGATGTTAATGGTCACATACACATGGTTAGCAGATGTTATTGGTCACATGGTTAGCAGATGTTATTGGTCACATACACATGGTTAGCAGATGTTATTGGTCACATACACATGGTTAGCAGATGTTATTGGTCACATACACATGGTTAGCAGATGTTATTGGTCACATACACACGGTTAGCAGATGTTATTGGTCACATGGTCAGATGTTAATGGTCACATACACATGGTTAGCAGATGTTATTGGTCACATACACATGGTATTGGTCACATACACACGGTTAGCAGATGTTATTGGTCACACGGTTAGCAGATGTTATTGGTCACATACACACGGTTAGCAGATGTTATTGGTCACATACACACGGTTAGCAGATGTTATTGGTCACATACACATGGTTAGCAGATGTTATTGGTCACATGGTTAGCAGATGTTATTGGTCACATGGTTAGCAGATGTTAATGGTCACATACACACGGTTAGCAGATGTTATTGGTCACATACACATGGTTAGCAGATGTTATTGGTCACATACACACGGTTAGCAGATGTTATTGGTCACATACACATGGTTAGCAGATGTTATTGGTCACATACACATGTTAGCAGATGTTAATGGTCACATACACACGGTTAGCAGATGTTATTGGTCACATACACATGGTTAGCAGATGTTATTGGTCACATGGTTATGTTATTGGTCACATACAGATGTTATTGGTCACATACACACGGTTAGCAGATGTTAATGGTCACATACACACGGTTAGCAGATGTTATTGGTCACATACACATGGTTAGCAGATGTTATTGGTCACATACACATGGTTAGCAGATGTTATTGGTCACATACACATGGTTAGCAGATGTTATTGGTCACATACACACGGTTAGCAGATGTTAATGGTCACATACACACGGTTAGCAGATGTTATTGGTCACATACACATGGTTAGCAGATGTTATTGGTCACATACACACGGTTAGCAGATGTTAATGGTCACATACACATGGTTAGCAGATGTTAATGGTCACATACACACGGTTAGCAGATGTTATTGGTCACATACACATGGTTAGCAGATGTTATTGGTCACATACACATGGTTAGCAGATGTTATTGGTCACATACACACGGTTAGCAGATGTTATTGGCCACATACACATGGTTAGCAGATGTTATTGGTCACATACACACGGTTAGCAGATGTTAATGGTCACATACACACGGTTAGCAGATGTTATTGGTCACATACACATGGTTAGCAGATGTTATTGGTCACATACACACGGTTAGCAGATGTTAATGGTCACATACACACGGTTAGCAGATGTTAATGGTCACATATACATGGTTAGCAGATGTTATTGGTCACATGGTTAGCAGATGTTATTGGTCACATACACATGGTTAGCAGATGTTAATGGTCACATACACACGGTTAGCAGATGTTAATGGTCACATACACACGGTTAGCAGATGTTAATGCGAGTGTAGCGAAATGCTTGTGCTTCTAGTTTACGACCATGCAACAATATCTCACAAGTAATCTAACAATTTCACAACAACTACCTCATACACACGAGTGTAAAGAAATGAATAAAAATATGTATGGATGAGTGATGGCCGAACGGCAAGATGCAGTAGGTGGTATAGAGTACAGTATATACATATGAGATGGGTAATGTCCGACAATAATAAACTGGAACATATCCCAGTCCACGTGATTGAAGTAATCTTGAAGCGTGGAATCAGATTGGTCGGTCCAGCGTTGAACAGACCTGAGCATGGGTGTTTCCTGTTTTAGTTTCTGTCTATAGGCTGGGAGCAACAAAATGGAGTTGTGGTCAGATTTTCCGAAAGGAGGATGGGGGAGGGCTTTGTATGCGTCGTGGAAGTTAGAGTAACAATGGTCCAGAATTTTTTTCCGCCTGGGTAGCGCATTTTGGAATTAGTGCTACAGGATGCACATTTCTGTTTGAAAAAGCTAGCCTTAGCTTTCCTAACTGACTGTGTATATTGGTTCCTGACTTCCCTGAAAAGTTGCATATCGCTGGCTATTCAATGCTAATGCAGAACGACACAGGATGCTTTTGTTCTGTTCAAGGGCAGTCAAGTCTGGGGTGAACCAAGGGCTATATCTGTTCTTAGTTCTACATTTTTTGAATGGGGCATGCTTATTTAAGATGGTGAGGAAATTACTTTTAAAGAGCAACCAGTCATCCTCTACTGACGGGATGAGGTCAATATCCTACCAGGATATCTGGGCCAGGTCAATTAGAAAGGCCTGCTTGCTGAAGTGTTTTAGGGAGCGCTTGACAGTGATGAGGGGTGGTCGTTTGACCACGGACGCAGGCAATGAGGCAGTGATCGCTGAGATCTTGGTTGAAGACAGCAGAGGTGTATTTAGAGGGCAAGTTGGTCAGGATGATATCTATGAGGGTGCCTGTGTTTAAGGCTTTGGGGAGGTACCTGGTAGGTTCATTGATAATTTGTGTGAGATTGAGGGCATCTAGCTTAGATTGTAGGGCGGCCGAGGTGTTAAGCATATCCCAGTTTTGGTCACCTAACAGTACGAACTCTGAAGATAGATTGGGAGCAATCAATTCACATATGGTGTCCAGGGCACAGCTGGGGGCTGAGGGGGTCTATAACAAGCAGCAACGGTGAGAGACTTGTTTCTGGAAAGGTGGATTTTAAAAGTAGAAGCTCTAATTGTTTGGGCACTGATCTGGAAAGTGTGACAGAACTCTGCAGGCTATCTCTGCAGTAGATTGCAACTCCGCCCCCTTTGGCAGTTCTATCTGGTCAGAAAATGTTGTAGTTGGGGATGGAAATGTCATGATTTTTGGTGGCCTTCCTAAACCAGAATTCAGACACGTCTAGGACATCAGGCTTGGCGGAGTGTGCTAAAGCAGTGAATAAAACAAACTTAGGGAGGAGGCTTCTGATGTTAACATGCATGAAACCAAGGCTTTTACAGTTACAGAAGTCAACAAATGAGAGCGCCTGGGGAATGGGAGTGGTGCTGGGGGCTGCAGGGGTTAACCTCTACATCACCAGAGGAGGAGTAGGATTAGAGTACGGCTAAAGGCTATAAGAACTGGTTGTCTAGTGCGTTCAGAACAGAGTAAAGGGAGCAGATTTCCTTGGCATTGAAGAATAGATTCAAGGAATAATGTACAGACAAGGGTATGGTAGGATGTGAGTACAGTGGAGGTAAACCTAGGCATTGAGTGACGATGAGAGATGCTTAGTCTCTAGAGGCACCAGTTAACCCAGGTGAGGTCACTGCATGTGTGGGGGTGGGACAAAAGGGCTATCTAAGGCATGTTGGGCAGGGCTGGGGGCTCTACAGTGAAATAACACAATAATAACTAACCTTAACAGCAATAGACAAGGCATATTGACATAAGGGAGAGGCACGTGTAGCCGAGTGATCATAGGGTCCAATGAGCAGCAATAGGTGAGTCAGGGAGCCGTTCGGTAGTCGCTACTACGCTAGGTGGGCTGGAGACACGCCGATTCAGACAGCTAGCGGGCCGGGGTTAGCAGATGGGCCTTTTGCGATGTCGCAACAGAAGAGCCTGTTGAAACCACCTCGGACGATTATGTTGGCAGACCAGTCGTGATAGACCGGCGGGGCTCTGTGTCGGCAGTAATGGGTCCAGGCAAAAGAGGTATTGTAGCCCAAGAATAGGCTGGTGGACCGCTTCGGCAAGCCGGGAGATGGGCCTAGTTCGAGGCTAGCTTAAGGCTAACTGGTGCTTGCTTCGGCACAGAGACGTTAGCCAGGAGTAGCCACTCAGATTGCAGCTAGCTAGCTAAGATGATCCACTGTAAAGGTTCAGAGCTTGCGGTAGGAATCAGGAGATGTGGTAGAGAAAAGGCAGTCCAATATGCTCTGGGTTGATATCACCCTGTGCAGACTGGCAAGTATTGGCCGAGCTGAAGCTGGCTGGTGTCAGGTTAACGTTGAAGACCGCTAGCAGCGGCTAACTGACTAGTAGCTAGTTAGCTGGCTAGCTTCTGATGGGGTTCCGGTTCTAAAGTATAAAAATAGCAGATCCGTACCACATTGGGTGAGGCGGGTTGCAGGAGAGTAGATTCAGTCCGTAGATGGAAAGTGAGATAAAAATATATACAAAAAGAAAACAATATATAAAATGATATTTACACAGGACTGGACAAGACACAACACCCATCCGACTGCTACGCCATCTTGGAATGTGTCAACCCTCTGGGGAGATGTTACTGATGTGCTTTGTGTCTGTCTCCAATGTAAAAAATAAACTTCCACACAAAATTACTTCTTTACATATTTTAGGTTTAAGGATAGGCTGCATTCTGTATCATACAGTGATGAAGGTTGTATATTTATAACCACCTGCTCGATAGGAATCCAGCGATGTCTGTCTTGAGTGATCTAGAACATTCTAGTTGTTTGTGTTCCGACTTATAAAACAGAAAGAATGATAAGTAATGTAAACATATCAGTAATTACCAGGAAGCTCTACAACATTTGTTTTAGAATCACACAAAGATTGTTTTAAATAATTAAATGTTTGAAAAACTGGCCTCAGGTTGAGGGATCTGATTTGTATTAAACCTCACAGCAAGGCAGTTTTATCATGGGGAGATTTCATTCTGCCCTGTCTTAAAATCAACACTGTCTTTGGCAGGAGGAAAACCAATCTTGGAGGAACCAAAGACGTCCGAACCAGAAAGACGACACCTCTGCTCCCAAATTGGAAATAGTTTGGAAATAGTTTTACCAAGTTCGGAAGCCTGAAAAGACATGAGAGGGGACACACAGGGGAGAAGCCTTACCGCTGCTCCCATTGTGGGATGAGTTTTAGCCAGTTAGTTAGCTTGAAAAGACATGAGAGGGTGTACACAGGAGAAAAGCCACACCATTGCTCCCAGTGTGGAAATAGTTTTAAGCGGATAGACACCCTCAAAGCTCATGAGCGAATACACACAGGGGAGAAGCCTTACCGCTGCTCCCAGTGTGGAAAGCGTTTTAGCCAGTCAGGAAGTCTGAAAGCTCATGTGCGAATACACACAGGGGAGAAGCCTTACCACTGCTCCCAGTGTGCAAAGCGTTTTATCCGATTTGGAGGCCTGGCAGAACACATGAGACTGCACACAGGGGAGAAGCCTTACCAATGCTCCCAGTGTGCAAAGCGGTTTACCCATTTAGGAAGCCTGAAAGAACACATGAGACTGCACACAGGGGAGAAGCCTTACAAATGCTCAGACTGTGGGAAGACATGTTTCACATCACAGTCACTTAAACATCATGTGAGAATCCACACAGGAGAGAATAATTACTTCTAGTGTGTATATTGATATTTTACATCACATTGACTTAAAATTCATCAGAGAACATACACGGTGCTCCCATGGTTGTATATCGTTGACTGAGAATGTGTTTACTTGTTGTTACCATATGAAATTAAATGGTACAAAGTATACTCAAACATATACATGAATTGAGTATGTGAAAGGAATTTATATGTTTACGGTAATGTCTAAAATATCCCACCCTGAAAGGAAATGTATTAGAATTACAAGACTATAATTCTCTAATGTGCATAGGACAAGACTTTACTATTTAGCCATTTAAGTGAGACATTCAACGAAAAGAGGAACTGTCAACAGACAACTTGTGAAACTGATAACAGGAAGGAAGTTTCCCCACCCAGGGAGGGGAGAAACTGTTAGGCTTGCAGACGATTATGTAACATGTTACGGAGAATATGATAAGCAATGTAATGTGTTAGAGTAGACTTGTAAACAGCATTGACAGTGTTAGAGAAGAGGGGCATTTTATAAGGGGTGTGGTAGATGGTATGACCAATGTAATGTGTTGGAGTAGACTTGTAAATAGCATTGATGGTAGATGGTATGACCAATGTGTTAGAGAAGAAATAGCATTCATAAGGGGGGCATATGTTAGATGGTATGACCAAATGTGAGGTATAAAAGGCTATGTGCTTGTATGATTTTCAGAACGTTCTCTGAATAAAGAACTAGCCTATTGCAGACTGAGGGCTTTGTCTAATTATTCATTAACCTTTTAACCTTTTCTTACAAACCTCTGGGAATTGGTCAAAGCTATAGGCTGATGGTTGGGATAAAGATTCTCGTGACATTATGTCATTTTGAATATAGAATAGATCAGATTCCATGTGTTTAAATGATAATTTCTTTATAAACTCTGTGTTTGTCTGAGTGTGTCATTCCTCCAGCACTACAGATAATCAAGTGATATTTGGATGTGATGCATTTGTTCCATTGTTTACATTTGCATTGTGGCCCACTGATGATTTAATTAAATTAAAATGTTCACAGACTCTGTAATGGAACATTTTAATTAGAGGTCGACCGATTAATCGGAATGGCCGATTGATTAGGGCCAATTTCAAGTTTTCATAACTATCGGAAATCGGCATTTTTGGGCGCCTATTTTTTTATTTATTTACACCTTTATTTAACTAGGCAAGTCAGATACGAACGCATTCTTATTTTCAATGACTGCCTAGGAACGTTCTGCCTCGTTCAGGGGCAGCTCGGGGGATCCAATCTTGCAACCTTACAGTTAACTAGTCCAACACTCTAACTACCTGATGACATTGCACTCCACGAGGAGCCTGCCTGTTATGGAATGCAGTAAGCCAAGGTAAGTTGCTTGCTAGCATTAAACTTATCTTATAAAAAACAATCAATCAACGACTGTCGTTGCTCCAATGTGTACTTAACCATAAACATCAATTCCTTTCTTAAAATCAATATGCAAGTATATATTTTTAAAACTGCATATTTAGCTAAAAGAAATCCAGGTTAGCAGGCAATATTAACCAGGTTAAATTGTGTCACTTCTCTTGCGTTCAGTGCATGCAGATTCAGGGTATATTGGTGCACCCGGATCACTGGTTGCTGCGGAAAAAGGAGGAGGTCAAAAGGGGGTGAGGCTAAATAGCGTTTCAATCGGTGACGTCACTTGCTCTGAGACCTTGAAGTAGTAGTTCCCCTTGCTCTGCAAGGGTCACGGCTTTTTTGGAACGATGGGTAACGATGCTTTGTGGGTGACTGTTGTTGATGTGTACAGAGGGTCCCTGGTTCTCGCCCGCGAAGGAACGGTTAAAGTTATACTGTTACATATGCAACAGTTTGGGCAGCCTGGCTCTTTGCGAAATAATTTGCCAGTATTTTATAATTATGACATAACATTGAAGGTTGTGCAATGTAACAGGCACATTTAGACTCATGGATGCCACCCGTCAGATAAAACACGGAACGGAATTAATGTTTTGTTTCGAGGTGATTGTTTCCGGATTTGACCTAAGGCTCGTAATTTCTGGTGTCTTTATTATAGTTAAGTCTATTATTTGATATTTGATAGAGCGTCTGACTGAGGGGTGGTAGGCAGCAGCAGACTCGTAATAGTCAAAGGTATGTGGTTTAGAGAGAAATAGTTGATGCGTTATAATTCCTGTAATAACTTGCGGCTGAACTTTATTTATTTATTTCACCTTTATTTAACTTGAAAGGGGTTCCTTCGTTATTTTACCGTTCATGTCTTCCATAGAGAATGTCTTGATCTACTTCCAATAAGGTCTGTGTTTCGTGCTTAAACCACCTCTGCGTTTTGATACCCATGTAAATCTCACTAGGATAAGGTAACGTTTGTCAACATATTTTCATAAATCCACTCTACAAAAAAATGATCTTCACTTATATTTAGCCAATATTGATCAGAGTTACCTTGTCCTATGGATATATACACAGTTATAAAATTGGCAAGGTGGTGTAATCCTACACGAAACACAGACCTTATTTGAAGTGAATCTAAAAATATCCTATGGAATAAATGAATGAAGGAACTGCTTTTCAGATGTTGCTAGGTGTCATGGGAATTATGACTCACACTTTGGTAGTCAATTCTTACCATGTCCATTATTAAAATAGGATTTCCTGCATATAGAAATGACAGTTTTTGTTTTCAACATTCATCACAGGTAACTTAAAATATTTTTATTCAAACAGTTGAGAGTGTTTGTCTCTAAGCAGACTCTTCAGTATCATTGTCACTTCAGAGCTGTGTGTGTTTTACAGATGGCAGAGAAAAGCAGAGCACCAGTGTGGGACTATTACATGGAATTGGCACCAGGGAAAGCAAGGTGTCCTATTTGTGATAAAGATGTAAGCATGGGGTCAGCAACGGCTAAATCAAAAAATACCACCAACCTGTGGAATCACCTTAAGAACACCCATCAAAAGCCCATAATATGCATTCTATTCAGTTAAAATAAAAGTGTTCATTGTTCATTCAGTATTGTTGCAATTGTCCCAATTAACTTCTGACATGACTGACAGCAGCCCATTCTTGCATAATCAATGCTTGGAGTTTGTCAGAATTTGTGGGGTTTTGTTTGTCCACTCGCCTATTGAGGATTGACCACAGGTTTTCAATGGGATTAAGGTCTGGGGAGTTTCCTGGCCATGCACCCATAATATCAATGTTTTGTTCCCGAGCCACTTAGTTATCACTTTTTCCTTATGGCAAGGTGCTCCATCATGCTGGAAAAGGCATTGTTCGTCACCGAACTGTTCCTGGATGGTTGGGAGAAGTTGCTCTCGGAGGATGTGTTGGTACCATTCTTTATTCATGGCTGTGTTCTTAGGCAACATTGTAAGTGAGCCCACTCCCTTGGCTGAGAAGCAACCCCACACATGAATGGTCTCAGGATGTTTTACTGTTGGCATGACACAGGACTGATGGTTGCGCTCACCTTGTCTTCTCCGGACAAGCTTTTTTCCAGATGCCCCAAACAATCGTAAAGAGGATTCATCAGAGAAAATGACTTTATCCCAGTCCTCAGCAGCCCAATCCCTGTACGTTTTGCAGAATATCAGTCTGTCCCTGATGTTTTTCCTGGAGAGAAGTGGTTTCTTTGCGGTCCTGGCGCTTGCTAGACTTTCTTGCGCACGCTGAAGCCTTCACAATAATTTAACCGCTCTCCTTGAAGTTCTTGATGATCCGATAAATGGTTGATATAGGTGCAATCTTACTGGCAGCAATATCCTTGCCTGTGAAGCCCTTTTTGTGCAAAGGAATGATGACGGCACGTGTTTCCTTGCAGGTAACCATGTTTGACAGAGGAAGATCAATGATTCCAAGCACCACCCTCCTTTTGAAGCTTCCAGTCTGTTATTCGAACTCAATCAGCATGACAGAGTGATCTCCAGCCTTGTCCTCGTCAACACTCACACCTGTGTTAATGAGAGAATCACTGACATGATGTCAGCTGGTCCTTTTGTGGCAGGGATAAAATGCAGTGAAAATGTTTTGGGGGATTCAGTTCATTTGCATGGCAAAGAGGGACTTTGCAATTATTTGCAATTCATCTGATCACTCTTAATAACATTCTGGAGTATATACAAATTCCCATCATACAAACTGAGGCAGCAGACTTTTATATTTGTGTCATTCTCAAAACTTTTGGCCACGATTGTACAGTGTTGGTAGGCTACTTACATGATGAGATTATTATGGATAAGAGAGAGATTATTTTATTTGTCAAATGACAACCAAGCATCAATCATCATGTCACCACAATAAGACCATCAAAATGTATTGGAAAGGAGCATCAAGCTCATCACCTCCACTTTCACCACCCTGTGAAGTTCATAACTTATTTCATCTGTAGCCTAATAAACTACATGGGTTCCCAAGTCGTAGTGGGAGGACCACACAATATATCATCACGTGACTCCAAGTTAACTAAGATGTGATGGTTATTATGTAAATATTTGCTCATAAAGGAGTTTCCACCTCCATTTCTCACTTATACATTTTTACTGACACAAAAAGACCCCACCATGTCAAACAAACTGACAAATTGTCTGTCTTCATTTATACAATTGTAAAAGCATATCCTGTTTCCATCACCCCAGTTATTACTTTTGAAATGGTTGGATCAATATCCACCTTCATGATGTGGATGAAGCCTGATTTAGAATGGTTGAGAAGTTCTATATGATGTCATAATACACCCCTCTGATAATCAAGTGATATTTGGAATGTCTGAGTAGTTCTATCATGATGTCATAATTCACCCCTCTGATAATCAAGTGATATTTGGAATGTCTGAGTAGTTCTATCTGATGTCATAATACACCCCTCTGATAATCAAGTGATATTTGGAATGTCTGAGTAGTTCTATATGATGTCATAATACACCCCTCTGATAATCAAGTATATTTGGAATGTCATAGTTCTATATGATGTCATAATACACATTGATTTTGCTCATTGTTTCCATGTTTGGTTTCCCACTCTGATGATTTATATCTGACAGAGGGGCTTTAAATGAATAGTATGGTGACATCTTAGTGTGTCTTGAAATAGGATTATTAATCATAAACTCCTATAGCAACAATACACTGCAGCTTTGACATCAAGAAGAGAATGGGCTGATGGGTGGTGGTGCTACTCTATAGGTAAGGCTGTCCAATATGAATGTTCAATACACACAATAGGACTGTTGACCAATATGAATGTTCAATACACACAATGGACTGTTGACCAATATGAATGTTCAAATGAAGAAATAAAGGTGGGCTCTCCTGTCAACATGGGACTC
>NW_024606725.1:0-11185 GCF_018296145.1 Oncorhynchus tshawytscha | reverse complement strand
CAGACTGAAAGGATTTAATAGCCTCAAAGTTCTTCCTCTGTAATTTGGCCTTCGCACTGATCTTTCTGTACATTTGTTAATTTTCAATTTTTTTTATATTATTTGGAAAGAATTCCTTACCATAATCTTCATTCAGTGGGAAAGGATGAGACGGAAAAGAGAAACATCTGCCTAAAATAATTAGCTTCCTCTTTTAAAATATCATTCAGAGAATCATAGATGACTCCGTTTTCAGTAACGAGTTTCTGCAAATTATTTTTGTTAGCGTTCCTGTATTGGAGATTCAGGAATTTTGTGACATTTTTCTCCATTTATACTTTACAACATCTATTTTCTTTGACCTGAAACAAATATAATTGTATGAGCTATGTGATGCATCTCTGTTCTGGCGTTTTTGTACCCCCTCTACTATGTAGTGAGATGGGGGGCAGTCCCGTCCCAGAAAGGCAGTCCATTCTGCATGCCTTGTTGACTTTTGTGCGTTGCAAACTTAGCTAGCTCATCAACCAGTATTTTCTTTGTCATTTCTGCACGATGGCACTTATTAAAGTCTTGAATCTCATAGGGGACGTCACTGTCACCACTGCTCATCTAGCTAGCCACTTAGCCAGCAGGGTTGCATCAGTTTCTTTTAGACTATAGTTAGCTAGGTAGCTAACGCTAACTGATTATCATGTAGCAGCCTCTGCTAACGTCCCTAGCATGCTAACATTAGCTAGCTAGCTAGCTAAAAAATCAAGCAAATGGTACTGAGATCAAGACAAAATCATGTTTCGACATTGTATCGGCTATGTTGTGGTTGTTTTTTGCTTCTTTTTTTTGAGCTTAGTATATTGCATATCATATTCTTGCCATTTAACTCTGATTTATCTTATGGCATGCATCTAATCTGGTTTCGGCATTAGAAAATTAGTGAATTCCCAAATTCCTGTGAGATACTGCGAGAATTTGAGAATTCAATGTACTTCCGGGAAGCTTAGGTTATGGACACGCCGCCTATCTCTGTAGTGCATTTGATGGAGTTTTCAAAACAAATGGCCACTGGATTTATGCAAATAATCATGATTCTGCCAGGTAGGCATAGGCTACTTTGTAGTTACCTTTTAATTGCCTTTCCATCTACCTGAAGACAGTTAGGCTATCATTAGCATCTCTAACGGCTATACAAAGTGGTACTGTAGACATATATATTCCCCTACGTGCACTGCGCACACACACACACACACACACACACACAGGGGCATTCAAAGTAATGTGAATTAATCACGATAATAAAAAAAGCAAATTGTGAACCAATAACGAACATGCCCCGGTCAAAAAAATGGCACTGTTGCCCTTGCATCGATGTTAGTTAATGTTACCAACACCGGATAGGTGTAAGGTGTGGTTTTACAGGGTAGACCATAGTAGTACAGGGCCCCTGGAGCAAATTGGAGTTAAGTGCCTTGCTCAAGGGCACATTGACAGATTTTCCACTTTGTCGCCTCAGGTATTCGAAGCCGCGACCTTTCGGTTACTGGCCCAACGCTTTAACCTCTAGACTAACTGCTGCCCTGCGTATGTGAGCGGAAGAGTGAGGCTGTGTTAGTGGGGAAGCAGCATGTTCCTCATTGTCAGTCCTCTCACAGGAAAGCAGGAGAACACCAGACCGAGAGGGCTCACAACATGTCTCCTGCTCCTGCCTCAGAGGATGCCTATCTGACAGCGTGTACAGCTCATGCTCCGAATGACAAATAAGAGCCACTCTGTGCACACTGGTGTGTACGTGTGTGTGTTCCGTAACACAGGCCACTTGCTCAGTGGAAGCCCCGGTGGTGAGAGCCTTTTTGCGTGCTGCAGGATCAGGGGAGAGTGGGTAAAATCTGTCTTGTGACAGCATTAAGAGGCTACACAGCACATTCTCTCTCTACACACACACACACACAATTACACAATCGTTGCATGTTGTTGGGGGGCTGTTTTTGCTGGTAAGCTTTTGGCTCGTAGCTTCAGTCAGGCGGTGTTCCTGAGCCACTGGTTGTTTGGGATTACCTGATTGGCCCTGTGTAGGCATGCTCTTTAGGATCATTAGTGGTTCAGGTTCCTGTATGTACACACACACACACACCAGATTCCTGTACAGCCCCCCGGCCTGCGGTGGAGGACTGCTCTCAGCAGCCCAGCAGGAGAGGAGAGCTTGCTCAGTGGTCTGCGACGTTGGCACCAGAACCAGGCAGGCGGCAGGCACCAGCCCCTGTGTGTGCAGATTAAATACCACAGTGGCCCTGGCCCTCTTGATTAGATGTCCTGCAGGTCCAAGCTGCTTGGGTTCTCCTCCCACTCTGTCTCGGTATGAAATGTCTCATGCCCCTCTGTTGGACCAGAGAGATTAGGCGGGTGCACACACACACACACACACACACACACACACACAATACAACCTGCATTGATGTGGGAGTGCTTGCTGAACCTTAACCACATTGCATCATGTAATTGAGGAATCTGTCATAACTTGTCCAACTTTATTTTCCCATTCAGTGTATTTTATTTAAGAAATGGTCTTGTTCAGTACAGGAGTCATTTCCAACTCCCGAGAACGGAGTTGTCTGCATTCCGTACGTTGTAATTAAAGAGATGATGGGTGCTTTGACTAGGTCATAAGTCCTATCATTTTTAGTATATAGGCTACCATACAATTAGTCGACTAGTTATTAAGGCTAGTAGTACATTTTATCATAAGACTTCATGAACGGGATTGTATAGTCCGTAAAGTTTCTGGTGTTCTCTCCTACAGGTGATCGTAGACACCCCCACCAGCCCAGTCACTAGTGGCCTACCTCTGTTCTTTGTCATCACTGTCACAGCCATCAAACAGGTAAGAAATGGCAGCACTGTCCCCTTTGACCTCCCCCCAATAGATATAGAATTACTAGAACCGGCATCCCCATTCTGAGGGGCCTTTCACGTTCTAGTGACTCTATTTCTGTGGCTCTCCATGCGTCTCCACCACCTCTCTTCCATGTTAAACATTTGTTTTCCCTTTCTGTAAAAGTAAATCTTTGGGGGTGTGAAGTATGGAATCGTTGTCTATGGTATTGTCATAGCCAAAGTAATGCTGGCTATGCGATGGTGATTTTTTTTTAAAGAGAAGGGGAACGTTGTCTTGGAACATGACCAAACGGTACTATAGTCGCTAGTATAGAAACAAATGATCAGAGGAGTGTCTTTTCTGTTGAAGCGTGTCCAAGCTTTTAGATGTATTGTTTAGGAATAGGCTTTTCTGGTGGCCTGCTGCTAGGGCTTTTGAAATGCACAATGGAGAGGGTGGACTTCCTTCAAAAATATATGGGGGACACTGATAGCGGCTAGCGATGCTGCTGCTGCATTTAGCCAGGCTTTGAAGTGGGACACAGGGGAGGCTCTGTAGACTGGGTTAGGTGAGCCCTGCAGTCAGTCCATATAAAAAGGACTTTGTAGCTCCCTCTCTCTGTCCATCCACCTACCACCCACTCTTTCCTCCTCCTGTTTCATCCCTGCATCATCCCGAGCTCCCGAGTGGGCGCAGCGGTCTAGGCACTCCATCTCAGTTCTCGGGGTGTAACTACAGACCCTGGTTTGTTTCAGGCTGTATCAACTGGCCGTGATTGGGGAGTCCCATAGGGCGGGCGCACAATTGGCCCAGCGTCGTTAGGGTTTGGCCGGGGTAGGCCGTCATTGTAAATAAAATTTGTTCTTAACTGACTTGATAAAATCCCTCCCTCCCTCTGGCATCTTTCTTCCTCTATCCCTGTTACCCTGACCTCTGACACTGACTATCTATTTGCCCTCTCTTCATGTCCCATTTCACTCTCGCTTACCCTCTTCCCTCCCTCTCCAACTACTGCTCTCTCTTCTCCCCATCTTTCTTTCTCCCTCCTTACTTCTCTCTCTCTCTCTCTCTCACCCTCTCTCCTCCCCTCTCACCTCCCTCTTCTCCCGCCATCGCTCTCAGGGCTATGAGGACTGGCTGCGGCACAAGGCAGATAATGAGGTGAATAAGTACCTAGTGACAGTGCTGGAGGACGGCCGGAGAGCATGCAAGGAGAGCGAGAAGATCAAGGTACCTTTTGGCAAGCTGCGCCTCGGTCAAGTTCCCCAGAAATAAATATCCCTTAGGGACATGGGGGTTGGGAGGGAGAGGTAATTGGCATCTTGGCATGTTCTTGTATGGCTCTATGGTATGGTAATCCCAAGTAGGTGATGCAGAATGGAGGAAGATGATACATTTCAGTCAAAACATTGAGGACACCTGCTCTTTCCGTGACAGAGTTGAATCCCGGTGAAAGCTATGATCCCTTATTGAGGTCACTTGTTAAATCCACTTCAATCAGTCTAGATGAAGTGGAGGGAGACTGGTTAAAGAAGGCTTTTAAGCCTTGAGACATGGATTGTGTGTGTGCCATTCAGTGGGTGAATGGGCAAGATACAGTTGAAGTTGGAAGTTTACGTTCACTTAGGTTGGAGTCATTAAAACTAGTTTTCAGCCACTCCACAAATTTCTTGTTAACAGGCTATAGTTTTGGCAAGTTGTTTAGGACATCTACTTCGTGCATGACACAAGTTAGTTTTCCAACAATTGTTTACAGACAGATTATTTCACTTACAATTCACTGTATCCCAATTCCAGTGGGTCAGAAGTTTACATACACTAAGTTGACTGTGCCTTTTAAACAGCTTGAAATCTGCCAAGACCTCAGATAAAACATTGTAGACCTCCACAAGTCTGGTTCATCCTTGGGAGCAATTTCCAATCTCCTGAAGGTACCACGTTCATCTGTACACACAATAGTACGCAAGTATAAACACCATGGGACCACGCAGTCGTCATACCGCTCAGGAAGGTGGCGCGTTCTGTCTCCTAGAGATGAGCGTACTTTGGTGCGTTAAGTGCAAATCAATACCAGAACAACAGCAAAGGACCTTGTGAAGATGCTGGAGGAAACGGGTACAAAAGTATCTATATCCACAGTAAAACGAGTCCTATATCGACATAACCTGAACAGCCCCTCAGAAAGGAAGAAGCCACTGCTCCAAAACCGCCATTATAAAAGCCAGACTACGGTTTGCAATTGCACATGGGGACAAAGATCGCACATTTTGGAGAAATGTTCTCTGGTCTGATGAAACAAAAATATAACTGTTTGGCCATAATGATCATTGTTATGTTTGGAGGAAAAAGGGGAATGTTTGCAAGCCCAAGAACACCATCCCAACCTTGAAGCACGGGGGTGGCAGCATCATGTTGTGGGGGTGCTTTGCTGCAGGAGGGACTGGTGCACTTCACAAAATAGATGGCATCATGAGGCTGGAAAATTATGTGGATATATTGAAGCAACATCTCAAGACATCTGTCAGGAAAGCTTGGTCGCAATGACCCCAAGCATACTTCCAAAGTTGTGCCAAAATGGCTTAAGGACAGCAAGGTCTAAAGGTCTAATTCTATAGAAGATTTGTGTGCAGAACTGAAAAACATGTGAGCAATGAGGCCGACAAACCTGACTCAGTTTCACCAGCTCTGTCAGGAGGAATGGCCCAAAATTCACCCAACTTATTGTGGGAAGCTTGTGGAGGCTACCTGAAACGTTTGACCCAACAATTCAAAGGCAATGCTACCAAATACTAATTGAGTGTATGTAAACTTCTGACCCACTGGGAATGTGATGAAAGAAATTTAAAGCTGAAATAAATAATTCTCTCTACTATTATTCTGACATTTCACATTCTTAAAATAAAGTGGTGAACCTAACTGAACCAAGACAGGGAATTTTAACCAAGACCGGTGTATGTGAGCTTCCGGCTTCAACTGTAAAAATGAAAGGGGTACAACCCAATATTAGGAAGGTGGTGTTAATGTTTTGTACACTGAGTGTAGCTTCACAAACCCAAATCAACCCCTAGACCTCTAGGCACTTTTGTAGATCTGAGAAGATATGACAGGTTTAAGCAACTTGGTTACAGCCCCAACATGCCCTCTGATAGGATGGTGGAAGTGTCACCATTTGTTTATACCAAACAAATCCACAAGGGCCTAGGGACTATGGGTGGAATTGGCATGGTCCTCTGTATGGACCTGATGTATTCTGTTCCTCTAGGTTGGGGATGTGGTGGAGGTGGTTGAGGATGAGACCTTTCCCTGTGACCTCATCCTGCTACAGTCCCAGCCGGGAGGACGAGACCTGCTTTGTCACCACGGCCAGTCTGGACGGGGAGTCCAACCATAAGGTGGAGTGCTGCTACAGTAACGCTAGAATCACTGTGTCATTGAGACGTATCATCATGGCAGACGTGGGGGGCTTTGGCATCGCTTCCAATCTGCCATCACTCCCTTCCTCTCCATCACCCTTCACTCAAATCCATCGACGGTGTGTGCCTGCTCGTGTGTGTGTGCCTGCTCGTGTGTGTGTGCCTGCTCGTGTGTGTGTGCCTGCTCGTGTGTGTGTGCCTGCTCGTGTGTGTGTGCCTGCTCGTGTGTGTGTGCCTGCTCGTGTGTGTGTGCCTGCTCGTGTGTGTGTGCCTGCTCGTGTGTGTGTGTGCCTGCTCGTGTGTGTGTGCCTGCTCGTGTGTGTGTGCCTGCTCGTGTGTGTGTGCCTGCTCGTGTGTGTGCCTGCTCGTGTGTGTGCCTGCTCGTGTGTGTGTGTGCCTGCTCGTGTGTGTGTGCCTGCTCGTGTGTGTGTGTGCCTGCTCGTGTGTGTGTGCCTGCTCGTGTGTGTGTGCCTGCTCGTGTGTGTGTGCCTGCTCGTGTGTGTGTGCCTGCTCGTGTGTGTGTGTGCCTGCTCGTGTGTGTGTGCCTGCTCGTGTGTGTGCCTGCTCGTGTGTGTGTGCCTGCTCGTGTGTGTGTGCCTGCTCGTGTGTGTGTGCCTGCTCGTGTGTGTGTGCCTGCTCGTGTGTGTGTGCCTGCTCGTGTGTGTGTGTGCCTGCTCGTGTGTGTGTGTGCCTGCTCGTGTGTGTGTGTGTGTGCCTGCTCGTGTGTGTGTGTGTGTGCCTGCTCGTGTGTGTGTGTGTGCCTGCTCGTGTGTGTGTGTGTGCCTGCTCGTGTGTGTGTGTGTGCCTGCTCGTGTGTGTGTGTGTGCCTGCTCGTGTGTGTGTGTGTGCCTGCTCGTGTGTGTGTGTGCCTGCTCGTGTGTGTGTGCCTGCTCGTGTGTGTGCCTGCTCGTGTGTGTGTGCCTGCTCGTGTGTGTGTGCCTGCTCGTGTGTGTGTGCCTGCTCGTGTGTGTGTGTGCCTGCTCGTGTGTGTGTGCCTGCTCGTGTGTGTGTGCCTGCTCGTGTGTGTGTGCCTGCTCGTGTGTGTGTGCCTGCTCGTGTGTGTGTGCCTGCTCGTGTGTGTGTGCCTGCTCGTGTGTGTGTGCCTGCTCGTGTGTGTGTGCCTGCTCGTGTGTGTGTGCCTGCTCGTGTGTGTGTGCCTGCTCGTGTGTGTGTGCCTGCTCGTGTGTGTGCCTGCTCGTGTGTGTGTGCCTGCTCGTGTGTGTGTGCCTGCTCGTGTGTGTGCCTGCTCGTGTGTGTGTGCCTGCTCGTGTGTGTGTGCCTGCTCGTGTGTGTGTGCCTGCTCGTGTGTGTGTGCCTGCTCGTGTGTGTGTGCCTGCTCGTGTGTGTGTGTGCCTGCTCGTGTGTGTGTGTGTGCCTGCTCGTGTGTGTGTGTGCCTGCTCGTGTGTGTGTGTGCCTGCTCGTGTGTGTGTGTGTGTGCCTGCTCGTGTGTGTGTGCCTGCTCGTGTGTGTGTGTGCCTGCTCGTGTGTGTGTGTGCCTGCTCGTGTGTGTGTGTGTGCCTGCTCGTGTGTGTGTGTGCCTGCTCGTGTGTGTGTGTGCCTGCTCGTGTGTGTGTGTGCCTGCTCCTCGTGTGTGTGCCTGCTCGTGTGTGTGTGTGCCTGCTCGTGTGTGTGTGTGCCTGCTCGTGTGTGTGTGTGCCTGCTCGTGTGTGTGTGTGCCTGCTCGTGTGTGTGTGTGCCTGCTCGTGTGTGTGTGTGCCTGCTCGTGTGTGTGTGCCTGCTCGCGTGTGTGCCTGCTCGCGTGTGTGTGCCTGCTCGCGTGTGTGTGCCTGCTCGCGTGTGTGTGCCTGCTCGCGTGTGTGTGCCTGCTCGCGTGTGTGTGCCTGCTCGCGTGCGTGTGCGCCTGCTCGCGTGCGTGTGCGCCTGCTCGCGTGCGTGCGCCTGCTCGCGTGCGTGTGCGCCTGCTCGTGTGTGCGTGTCTGCCATTATGGGGTGGTGTTTTTAGAGAGCTGCAGTGATGACCTGAAATATTTGGCACTCACTCTCTCCTGGATCTGTCTCAGACACACTACACAGTGCCAGACACGGAGAGGAACCTGGAGTCTCTCAGCGCCACCATCGAGTGCGAGCAGCCGCAGCCTGACCTCTACAAGTAGGCTATGAATCCTTTTGCACTTCTTCCCCCTGTCCATACAAAAAAAGCTACAACTGATCGTTGACCGATCGTTTGTGAATCTGCTCCCTGGACCGTAAAAGCACACTGGTTTTTACTTTAGGGGTTTGCAGTTTAATCAACTGTCAATTAGGATGCCATTTTGATAGCTGCAGTGTCATTACGTTGAGTGTTGGCAGGCTATACGCTAGATCTATCTCTCTGACATATTGTTATGAAAGATGTTAGACTGTTAGTAAACCTGATTTGTGGATGAGACTGGCCAGGAATTGAAGGGAAAGTTCAGTTAGATTTGGCCCAAGCTGAGGAACAGACCCAGTTGTTTGCACAGCTGTATCCTATCCATAAACCTAGTGGTTTGGCGCCACCTATGGCCAAGGAGCTACCATTACAGGACAGTTGGGCGTTTGACATCAATGACGTTTCAGACGTCCTAAGGAGCTGAAGACGCCAGATGCTGCTCCTTTTCACAATCAATAAAACAGAGTGGTGGTGCCAGCGTGCATTCGGACAAACCACCAGTCATTAGCTCTTCATTGGTACAGTCCCTGCAAAGTCCTGGTGGTCAGCATATGGGGTTGTGATTAGTTTGACGTCTAACTAGTTCCTGTGCTTCCTGGTGGTATTAGTCATCACTGTGTGTTTTTAATATCAGAAAGTATTTTTCTAGCCCATTCCACAGTTAATTCAATTCAGGTCCACTGTGAGATGTACATCAAAGGAGGTTGGTGGCACCTTAATTGGGGGAGGACGGGCTCCTGGTAATGACTGGAGCGGAATAGGGGGAATGGTATCAAATACATCAACATGGTTTCCAGGTGTTTGGTGCCATTTCATTCACTCTGTTCCAGACATTATGAGCCGCCTCCTCTCAGCAGCCTCCTGTGATGTACATGTATGTTACTGCTATTGGGTGGGGCAGTGCACTCATGCGTGTCTGTGTCTGTAGATTTGTGGGGCGTATGCACATCTACAGGAACAACCAGGAACCTGCTGTGAGGTAAGTCCACCACTCCCCCTATTGGTTCCTCTCAACCCTACCTCCCCCTCAGTCTAAAAAAAAACCAACTCAAAACAGTCTCTTAAGCACTCTGTCTTTTCCCTTTGCATTACCATCAAATCATTATTTCATTGATCCATAACGCCAAACGGGCATTAAAGTAAAAGCCGAACCTGGCACAGACTCCGGGCAGTGCTTCAAAGCGCTCTCGGAAGCATTTGTCACCGGGCCGTTTGTAATGGTCTTTATAAAAAATGTTTTGTGTCCTGTCCGTTAAGGGTAGTAGTCATTTTAGAGTGCTAGTGTGCCACTAAAAGAACGGAACGGTCTTGGTGTTTTTAGTTTTGTGACCGTATTTTCTCAATGTGTGGTGTTCTTTAGGTCTTTGGGTCCAGAGAATCTCCTCCTGAAAGGTGCTACCTTGAAGAACACTCAGAAGATATATGGTGAGTTACGGGACATTGTTTAATGCAATTAAGGGTTTGAATGACCCTCAGTGCTGGTGTCAGCGTGTGAGACTATCCTGACCACTCTGTCTCTCTCTCTGCTGTCTCCGTCTCTCTGTCTCTGCTGTCTCCGTCTCTCTCTGCTGTCTCCGTCTCTCTCTTCTCTCTCTGCTGTCTCCGTCTCTCTCTCTGCTGTCGCAAAGTCTCTCTCTCTCTGCTGTCTCCCGATCTCTCGCTCTCTCTGCTGTCTCCGTCTCTCGCTCTCTCTGCTGTTTCCGTCTCTCGCTCTCTGCTGTTTCCGTCTCTCGCTCTCTGCTGTTTCCGTCTCTCGCTCTCTGTTGTTTCAGTCTCTCGCTCTCTCTGCTGTTTCCGTCTCTCGCTCTCTGCTGTTTCCGTCTCTCGCTCTCTGCTGTTTCCGTTTCTCTCTCTCTCTGCTGTCTCCGTCTCTCGCTCTCTGCTGTTTCCCGTCTCTCTCTCTCTGCTGTCTCCGTCTCTCTCTCTCTGCTGTCTCCGTCTCTCTCTCTCTGCTGTCTCCGTCTCTCTCTCTCTCTGCTGTCTCCGTCTCTCGCTCTCTGCTGTCTCCGTCTCTCGCTCTCTGCTGTCTCCGTCTCTCGCTCTCTGCTGTTTCCGTCTCTCTCTCTCTGCTGTCTCCGTCTCTCTCTCTCTGCTGTCTCCGTCTCTCTCTCTCTCTGCTGTTTCCGTCTCTCGCTCTCTGCTGTTTCTGTCTCTCTCTCTCTGCTGTCTCCGCTCTCTCTCTCTCTGCTGTTTCCGTCTCTCTCTCTCTCTGCTGTCTCACGTCTCTCTCTCTCTGCTGTCTCCGTCTCTCGCTCTCTCTGCTGTCTCCGTCTCTCGCTCTCTCTGCTGTCTCCGTCTCTCGTCTCTCTGCTGTCTCCGTCTCTCGCTCTCTCTGCTGTCTCCGTCTCTCTCTCTCTGCTGTCTCCGTCTCTCGCTCTCTGCTGTTTCCGTCTCTCTCTCTCTGCTGTCTCCGTCTCTCGCTCTCTCTGCTGTCTCCGTCTCTCGCTCTCTCTGCTGTCTCCGTCTCTCTCTCTCTGCTGTCTCCGTCTCTCTCTCTGCTGTCTCCGTCTCTCTCTCTCTCTGCTGTCTCCGTCTCTCTCTCTCTGCTGTCTCCGTCTCTCTCTCTCTCTGCTGTCTCCGTCTCTCTCTCTCTGCTGTCTCCGTCTCTCTCTCTCTGCTGTCTCCGTCTCTCGCTCTCTGCTGTCTCCGTCTCTCGCTCTCTGCTGTCTCCGTCTCTCGCTCTCTGCTGTCTCACGTCTCTCGCTCTCTGCTGTCTCCGTCTCTCGCTCTCTGCTGTCTCCGTCTCTCGCTCTCTGCTGTCTCCGTCTCTC
>NW_024606724.1:0-11166 GCF_018296145.1 Oncorhynchus tshawytscha | reverse complement strand
AGTCTTGTTCAGTGGGGGTGATGAAGGTCTTCATGAGTCTTGTTCAGTGGGGTGATGAAGGTCTTCATGAGTCTTGTTCAGTGGGGGTGATGAAGGTCTTTGTGAGTCTTGTTCAGTGGGGTGATGAAGGTCTTCGTGAGTCTTGTTCAGTGGGGTGATGATGAAGGTCTTCGTGAGTCTTGTTCAGTGGGGTGATGAAGGTCTTCGTGAGTCTTGTTCAGTGGGGGATGAAGGTCTGAGTCTTGTTCAGTGGGGGATGGGTCTTCGTGAGTCTTGTTCAGTGGGGTGATGAAGGTCTTCGTGAGTCTTGTTCAGTGGGGGATGAAGGTCTTCGTGAGTCTTGTTCAGTGGGGGATGAAGGTCTTCGTGAGTCTTGTTCAGTGGGGGATGAAGGTCTTGTCTTGTTCAGTGTTCAGTGGGGATGAAGGTCTTCATGTGAGTCTTGTTCAGTGGGGGATGAAGGTCTTCATGAGTCTTGTTCAGTGGGGGATGAAGGTCTTCATGAGTCTTGTTCAGTGGGGGATGAGTCTTGTTCAGTGGGGGATGAAGGTCTTCATGAGTCTTGTTCAGTGGGGGATGAAGGTCTTCATGAGTCTTGTTCAGTGGGGGGGTGATGAAGGTCTTCATGAGTCTTGTTCAGTGGGGAGTCTTGATGAAGGTCTTCATGAGTCTTGTTCAGTGGGGTGATGAAGGTCTTCATGAGTCTTGTTCAGTGGGGGATGAAGGTCTTCATGAGTCTTGTTCAGTGGGGGATGAAGGTCTTCATGAGTCTTGTTCAGTGGGGGATGAAGGTCTTCATGAGTCTTGTTCAGTGGGGGGATGAAGGTCTTCATGAGTCTTGTTCAGTGGGGTGAAATGATATAGAACATTCAGACAGAAATACAGAGTCTTTCAAAAGTATCTGCATCACATTTTATAGTGTTACAAAGGGGATTTAATTGTAATTTCTTGGTCAACAATCTACACAAAGTACACTAATGTCAAAGAATATATATATATATATATATATATTTATTTAGATAGAAATTAAGTACGTAAAATAGTGTTTCCATAAGTATTCAGCCCCCTGAGTCAATACTGAGAAACACCTTTGGCAGTGATTACAGGTGGGAGTCTTCTTGGGTAAGTCTCTAGGAGTCATTACAGGTGGGAATCTTCTTGGGTAAGTCATTACAGCTGGGAGTCTTCTTGGGTAAGTCTCTAAGAGCTTTACACACCTGGATTGTACAATATTAACCCATTATTCTTTTCATAATGCTTCAAGCTCTGTCAAGATGTTGGGGATCATGTCTAGACAGCCATTTTCACATCTTGTCATAGATTTACAAGCAGATTTAAGTTTAACTCGGCCACTCAGGAACATTCAATGTCTTCTTGGTAAGAAACTCCAGTGTAGATTTGGCCTTGTGTTATAGGTTATTGTCCTGCTGAAAGGTGAAATCATCTCCCTGTGTCTGGTGTAAAGCAGACTGAACTAGGTTTTCCTCTAGGATTTTGCCTGTTCTTAGCTCCATCCTGTTTCTTTTCATCCTGAAAAACTCCCCAGTATTTGCTGATGTCAAGCCTACCCATACCATGAAGCAGCCACCACCATGCTTGAAAATAAGGAGGCAGTTACTCAGTGATGTGTTGTGTTTCACTCTGTCATTTAAGTCGTTATGATGGAGTCACTACAATGTTGTTGATCCATCCTCAATTTTCTCCTGTATGGGGGACAGGTCCACTTTGACATTACAGAGTATTTTCAGTAGATGGTTGAAAAAACATTACAGTTAAATCCATTTTAATCCCACTATGTAACACAATAGAGAAATCCAAGGGGTATGAACACTTTTGCATGTTATGTAGAATAGACAATCGTGTCAGCCAGGGTAGGCGTCAATTCCAAATAAGTCAGTCCATTCAGGAAGTAAACTGAAATTCAATTCAATAACCGGAAAAGGGCATCAATTTTCAATGACTAATGGGAAGACAATTTTTTATTTTTGAATATGAATTGACTACAACCCTGGAATCAGCTCTATACAATAAATGACTATCAGAGGAATGATAACTGGAGAGACTGTTAGATGTAGAAACAGCTGCTGTTCACCCTAAAGACATATTCATTTATTTCACCCCCCTTCAGCATTAACACTCCCTGGGATTCCTGCTGAGGATTTTCTGAAGAAACACAGGGCTGTACTCATTCAGGGAGTCAAAAACCCAATACCAATAGCAGATGATCTGTCGTCAAAGTACATGATTGGTGAAGAAGAGTACTCCAGAATAACAGCTGAAACAACTGAACAGGAGCGAATGAGAAAACTACTGAATGCAGTCCTCCCTAAAGGACCAGAAGTGATGGGAGCTTGTCTCAAAGCTCTCAGTGAACATGAACGCCATCTTGTTAAGTACTTGAGTGAATCTAGGTAAGACCGGTTTCTTTTCTCCCTCCCTTGAATATGTGGAATGATTAAATATAGGTCAAATAAAAACTTAGCTACCCAGATCAAAGAGAAAGTACTTTTCAGAATGGAAGCATGTTTTTGTGTTGCTGCCTGTAATAAATGTGTCTTATTATAGTTCTATCATAGGACCATCATCACATCATTATCTCAGGTGTATCATAGGACCATCATCACATCATTATCTCAGGTGTATCATAGGACCATTATCACATCATTATCTCAGGTGTATCATAGGACCATCATCACATCATTATCTCAGGTGTATCATAGGACCATCATCACATCATTATCTCAGGTGTATCATAGGACCATCATCACATCATTATCTCAGGTGTATCATAGGACCATCATCACATCATTATCTCAGGTGTATCATAGGACCATCATCACATCATTATCTCAGGTGTATCATAGGACCATCATCACATCATTATCTCAGGTGTATCATAGGACCATCATCACATCATTATCTCAGGTGTATCATAGGACCATCATCACATCATTATCTCAGGTGTATCATAGGACCATCATCACATCATTATCTCAGGTGTATCATAGGACCATCATCACATCATTATCTCAGGTGTATCATAGGGCCATCATCACATCATTATCTCAGGTGTATCATAGGACCATCATCACATCATTATCTCAGGTGTATCATAGGACCATCATCACATCATTATCTCAGGTGTATCATAGGACCATCATCACATCATTATCTCAGGTGTATCATAGGACCATCATCACATCATTATCTCAGGTGTATCATAGGACCATCATCACATCATTATCTCATCATTATCTCAGGTGTATCATAGGACCATCATCATTTATCTCAGGTGTATCATTATCTCAGGTGTATCATAGGACCATCATCACATCATTATCTCAGGTGTATCATAGGACCATCATCACATCATCATGATCTCAGGTGTATCATAGGACCATCACATCATCATCTCAGGTGTATCATAGGACCATCATCACATCATTATCTCATCATGATCTCAGGTGTATCATATGACCATCATCATCATCATCTCAGGTGTGTCATAGGACCATCATCACATCATTATCTCAGGTGTATCATAGGACCATCATCTCATCATTATCTCAGGTGTATCATAGGACCATCATCACATCATTATCTCAGGTGTATCATAGGACCATCATCACATCATTATCTCAGGTGTATCATATGACCATCATCACATCAAATCAGGTGTGTCATAGGACCATCATCACATCATTATCTCAGGTCATTATCTCAGGAGTAGGACCATCATCACATCATTATCTCAGGTGTATCATAGGACCATCATCACATCATTATCTCAGGTGTAGGACCATCATCACATCATTATCTCAGGACCATCATCACATCATTATCTCAGGTGTATCATAGGACATCATCACATCATCATCTCAGGTGTGTCATAGGACCATTATCACATCATTATCTCAGGTGTATCATAGGACCATCATCTCATCATTATCTCAGGTGTATCATAGGACCATCATCACATCATTATCTCAGGTGTATCATAGGACCATCATCACATCATTATCTCATCATTATCTCAGGTGTATCATATGACCATCATCACATCATCATCTCAGGTGTGTCATAGGACCATCATCACATCACTATCTCAGGTGTGTCATAGGACCATCATCACATCATTATCTCAGGTGTATCATAGGACCATCATCACATCATTATCTCAGGTGTATCATAGGATCATTATCTCAGGTGTATCATAGGACCATCATCACATCATTATCTCAGGTGTATCATAGGACCATCATCACATCATTATCTCATCATTATCTCAGGTGTATCATATGACCATCATCACATCATCATCTCAGGTGTGTCATAGGACCATCATCACATCACTATCTCAGGTGTGTCATAGGACCATCATCACATCATTATCTCAGGTGTATCATAGGACCATCATCACATCATTATCTCAGGTGTATCATAGGATCATTATCTCAGGTGTATCATAGGACCATCATCACATCATTATCTCAGGTGTATCATAGGACCATCACATCATTATCTCAGGTGTATCATAGGACCATCATCACATCATTATCTCAGGTGTATCATAGGACCATCATCACATCATTATCTCAGGTGTATCATCTCATCATTATCTCAGGTGTATCATAGGACCATCATCACATCATTATCTCAGGTGTATCATAGGACCATCATCACATCATTATCTCATCATGATCTCAGGTGTATCATAGGACCATCATCATCATCATCTCAGGTGTATCATAGGACCATCATCACATCATTATCTCATCATGATCTCAGGTGTATCATATGACCATCACATCATCATCTCAGGTGTGTCATAGGACCATTATCACATCATTATCTCAGGTGTATCATAGGACCATCATCACATCATTATCTCAGGTGTATCATAGGACCATCATCACATCATTATCTCAGGTGTGTCATAGGACCATCACATCATTATCTCAGGTGTATCATGGGACCATCATCACATCATTATCTCAGGTGTATCATTTTTTTTAGATTTTTTTTTTATTTCACCTTTATTTAACCAGGTAGGCTAATCTTTACAAGATGCTGGTGGCCAAGATCATAGCTGTGACAAAGACATTATCACATCAAATTAACAAGATCTAACAGGTGTCTCTATATACAATCATAGGACCATCATCACATCATTATCTCATCATGATCTCAGGTGTATCATATGACCATCACATCATCATCTCAGGTGTGTCATAGGACCATTATCACATCATTATCTCAGGTGTATCATAGGACCATCATCACATCATTATCTCAGGTGTATCATAGGACCATCATCACATCATTATCTCATCATTATCTCAGGTCTATCATATGACCATCATCACATCATCTCAGGTGTGACAAAGACCATCATCACATCATTATCTCAGGTGTGTCATAGGACCATCATTATCTCAGGTGTATCATAGGACCATCATCACATAATTATCTCATCATGATCTCAGGTGTATCATATGACCATCACATCATCATCTCAGGTGTGTCATAGGACCATTATCACATCATTATCTCAGGTGTATCATAGGACCATCATCACATCATTATCTCAGGTGTATCATAGGACCATCATCACATCATTATCTCATCATTATCTCAGGTGTATCATATGACCATCATCACATCATCTCAGGTGTGTCATAGGACCATCATCACATCATTATCTCAGGTGTGTCATAGGACCATCATTATCTCAGGTGTATCATAGGACCATCATCACATCATTATCTCAGGTGTATCATAGGACCATCATCACATCATTATCTCAGGTGTATCAGGACCATCATCACATCATTATCTCAGGTGTATCATAGGACCATCATCACATCATTATCTCAGGTGTATCATAGGACCATCATCACATCATTATCTCAGGTGTATCATAGGACCATCATCTCATCATTATCTTGTGTCATAGGACTATCATCACATCATTATCTCAGGTGTGTCACAGGACCATCATCACATCATTATCTCAGGTGTATCATAGGACCATCATCACATCATTATCTCAGGTGTATCATAGGACCATCATCACATCATTATCTCAGGTGTATCATAGGACCATCATCACATCATTATCTCAGGTGTATCATAGGACCATCATCTCATTATCTCAGGTGTATCATGACCATCATCACATCATTATCTCAGGTGTATCATAGACCATCATCTCATCATTATCTCAGGTGTATGATAGGGCCATCATCAGATCATTATCTCATCATGATCTCAGGTGTATCATATGACCATCACATCATCATCTCAGGTGTGTCATAGGACCATTATCACATCATTATCTCAGGTGTATCATAGGACCATCATCACATCATTATCTCAGGTGTATCATAGGACCATCATCACATCATTATCTCAGGTGTATCATAGGACCATCATCTCATCATTATCTCAGGTGTATCATAGGACCATCACATCATTATCTCAGGTGTATCTCACTCCTCCTTCTTCTCCATACTTTCTGATCTCTCCTCCATCCTCTGTCTTGTAGCACCTAATCTGAAGATGCTGAGGCCTGTCTCCTAGTCTGTGGAGAAAGACACTTCTCCACCTAACCTGAAGATGCTGAGGCCTGTCTCCTAGTCTGTGGACAAAGACACTTCTCCACCTAATCTGAAGATGCTGAGGCCTGTCTCCTAGTCTGTGGACAAAGACACTTCTCCACCTAATCTGAAGATGCTGAGGCCTGTCTCCTAGTCTGTGGACAAAGACACTTCTCCACCTAATCTGAAGATGCTGAGGCCTGTCTCCTAGTCTGTGGACAAAGACACTTCTCCACCTAATCTGAAGATGCTGAGGCCTGTCTCCTAGTCTGTGGACAAAGACACTTAAATTATTTTAAATTGTAATGTTTGCTATTCTTTAAACATGTGTTTTATTCATGTGCTTCAGGGAGAGCTCCTGATTGACATGTGTACTATGGTACATTGAGTTGTCTGACCAGGGAGAGTTCCTGATTGACATGTGTACTATGGTACATTGAGTTGGGTCTGACCAGGGAGAGCTCCTGATTGGTTTGAACTTTTCCAGCTCATTTCAGATTGACTTCGAGTGTCTCTGTGTGGAAGAATTTCCACAACATGATTTTGAAAACTCAATTAAGGGGATGAACTGGAATGATCTCTTGTCCTATACAGATGGGGAAGCTGATAGTCAGGCTAGTCAAAGATACACACCACCACGTTGACATCTTGACCAAAGACCTTCCTTAGATTCTTTACGGGATTACAACTCACTCTGTCTGAAGGAAATGAGGAAATGGACTCACGAAAGGGGGATAGCTGAGAGGGCAGAGAAGGCACGTGACATCATCGACATGGTGTTGAGAAAAGGAACCGAATCAAAGTTCCAGGATGATCAACCTTCTTGGGGAGCTGGAGCCCATATCTTTGTTCACAGCTTCAGATCAACAGTTGTAGTCAACCCCTGGAGGTGGGGAGACCAGGCAGAATAGACAGGCAGGATGGTTCAACATGTTCTGGTTGTCTGTTGCTTTAATTCAGGAAATGTCAATCAAACATGACCACTAAAATAACGATAAAACTTACGAAAGGTCCAATCAAACAGCTGGAGGGTCAGTTAGGTCCAATCAAACAGCTGGAGGGTCAGTTAGGTCCAATCAAACAGCTGGAGGGTCAGTTAGGTCCAATCAAACAGCTGGAGGGTCAGTTAGGTCCAATCAAACAGCTGGAGGGTCAGTTAGGTCCAATCAAACAGCTGGAGGGTCAGTTAGGTCCAATCAAACAGCTGGAGGGTGCAGCCTCCTGGAAGGGGTCCAATCAAACAGCCTCTCTCCTTCTGCAGCCTCCTGGAAGGGCCAATCAAACAGCTGGAGGGTCAGTTAGCCAATCAAACAGCTGGAGGGTCAGTTAGGTCCAATCAAACAGCTGGAGGGTCCTTAGGGGCCAATCAAACAATCAAACAGCTGGAGGGTCCTGTTAGGGCCAATCAAACAGCTGGAGGGTCAGTTAGGTCCAATCAAACAGCTGGAGGGTCAGTTAGGTCCAATCAAACAGCTGGAGGGTCAGTTAGGTCCAATCAAACAGCTGGAGGGTCAGTTAGGTCCAATCAAACAGCCTCTCTCCTTCTGCAGCCTCCTGGAAGGGCCAATCAAACAGCTGGAGGGTCAGCCTCCTGGAGGTCCAATCAAACAGCTGGAGGGTCAGTTAGGTCCAATCAAACAGCTGGAGGGTCAGTTAGGTCCAATCAAACAGCCTCTCTCCTTCTGCAGCCTCCAGGAAGGTCCAATCAAACAGCCTCTCTCCTTCTGCAGCCTCCTGGAAGGTCCAATCAAACAGCCTCTCTCCTTCTGCAGCCTCCAGGAAGGTCCAATCAAACAGCCTCTCTCCTTCTGCAGCCTCCTGGAAGGTCCAATCAAACAGCCTCTCTCCTTCTGCAGCCTCCTGGAAGGTCCAATCAAACAGCCTCTCTCCTTCTGCAGCCTCCTGGAAGGTCCAATCAAACAGCCTCTCTCCTTCTGCAGCCTCCTGGAAGGTCCAATCAAACAGCCTCTCTCCTTCTGCAGCCTCCTGGAAGGTCCAATCAAACAGCCTCTCTCCTTCTGCAGCCTCCTGGAAGTGTGGATCTTCTAGCAGGAGGGTCAGTCAGTCCTACACTAGGTACCTAGCTGGACCCCTATCTAGCAGGAGGGTCAGTCAGTCCTACACTAGGTACCTAGCTGGACTCCTGTCTAGCTGGAGGGTCAGTCAGTCCTACACTAGGTACCTAGCTGGACTTCTAACTAGCAGGAGGGTCAGTCAGTCCTACACTAGGTACCTAGCTGGACTCCTGTCTAGCTGGAGGGTCAGTCAGTCCTACACTAGGTACCTAGCTGGACTCCTATCTAGCAGGAGGGTCAGTCAGTCCTACACTAGGTACCTAGCTGGACCCCTATCTAGCAGGAGGGTCAGTCAGTCCTACACTAGGTACCTAGCTGGACTCCTATCTAGCAGGAGGGTCAGTCAGTCCTACACTAGGTACCTAGCTGGACCCTATCTATCAGGAGGGTCAGTCAGTCCTACACTAGGTACCTAGCTGGACCCTATCTAGCAGGAGGATCAGTCAGTCCTACACTAGGTACCTAGCTGGACCCTATCTAGCAGGAGGGTCAGTCAGTCCTACACACATTCAACATAAATATTTTTTATGAATATATTGTACAGTGTTGGCCTGTTAGAGGTTCATGGGACTGGCTGGATATCAATACGACCACCTCAGTCTATCAGCAGCTTTCTGTGTTGAAACAGGAAGATCATTTATAAGAAAGTAGAGGAAATGGTTTACCTTTTATTATAGCTCAATTCCGCCAATAAAAATAAGCAAGACCGAGCAAGAATAAGACCGTGACCTCGGCGATTTCCCTTCAAAATAAAAGTCCCGCTGTTTGTGAATTTCCTTTTTGTTATTTTTTTTTATATATTTTTTTTTACAAATGTTCGAAATTCGTAACATTTTAGGAGGAAATATTAACAGACTTAGAATGTTGTTCAACAATATGAAAACAAGTAATAAAGTAAATCGTCTTTACTGCAGAAATTAGATTATAGCGTTTAACAAATTTTGTTCACGGGATTAAAAGTAATGATTTACTGGACGGTTGTCATGGTAACGGCCGTAATGCAATAACAAAACATGATAATGCTACTTTTAACAATGATAGTAATAACACTAATTAATAATAGTTTTATAATAATATATTTTATAGTGTATTAGTTACATGTGCAGGGAAGCAGATGTAATGGCAGGGTACAGTGAAAATCTCATGGTAAAAATAATACAAAATAAATAAATAACAATCCACATAAAGTCCAGTAATTTATTAAATTAGAGGTGAAGCTATTGTTTAAATACTATAAGGACGGAGATCATGGAAATCCAATGAGAGATGTCTGATCTGCTCTGTTGGAAGATTTGTCACCGTTGCATTTCGCGGGGAGTCCGTTTTTACAGACAGGTGGGACTTTTTTTTTTTTAGGAGGAAGTACAGATTGGCTGATCAGATATCGTTTCCCAAAACCAATCTTGTGAGGATATAAGACCAACTTTGAAAGGCGAACCCAAGCCATTCGGGTGCACGTCAAAGTGCTTATCCACCCTCGGGTTTTGGTAACCGGCACGTTTCAACCGGATGCTCGCGGATTCGCCAGCGGCATCTCACATCCCTCGATGAGACAATGTTGAGGATCTAATCATCAGCAAACGTGTAATATACCATTTCTATCATCGCACAACTGATTGAATGGGTTCTTTTCCATCAATGGGTTCCCAAATACGAATGGAGCAATAGACGGCACCAAAATCACCATAAGAGCACCATCCCAAAACGAGTAAAACAAGGCTATGTAATCAGAGAAGACTTATATTCTTAATGTGAAGGTGATAGGCTATGTGAACAGAGAAGACTAATATTTTTAATGTGAAGGTGATGATAGGTAAGTGTAACGGATGTGAAACTGATAGCTAGTTAGCGGTGGTGCGCGCTAAATAGCGATTCAATCGGTGACGTCACTTGCTCTGAGACCTTTAAGTTGTGGTTCCCCTTTGCTCTGCAAGGGCCGCGGCTTTTGTGGACCGATGGGTAACGATGCTTCGTGGGTGACTGTTGTTGATGTGTGCAGAGGGTCTCAGGTTCGCGCCCGGGTATGGGCGAGGGACGGTCTTAAATGATACTGTTACATAATGTTATGTGCAAAAGACGCTGCTGAATGTGGTGGCCAGGTAGAAAAGCACGACTTGTTCATTCTGCAGAACAGCAAAGTTTGCCTTTCCACCTACAGGAGGGAGCTGTTGAAGTATATGAAGTATATTTGTCATTGATAAAGAAACTTGAATTGTGCTATTTGTCAAACCTCGACTGAGTGAGCCAATCAAACCTTTTGTTTGTATTCAATATCTGACACTACCACCTCTATTCAATATCTGACACTCGCGCCTCTATTCAATATCTGACACTTGCGCCTCTATTCAATATCTGACACTTGCGCCTCTATTCAAGCTACAACCGAGATAGTAGAGCTGCGCATCGATTTGACTGGTGTCGTAACGCAGCCGTGTTCCTTCCTCTGACTGCCATCGTCCTCACAGAGCCCAGCCTAACTTCTCCGTGCCGGC
>NW_024606723.1:0-11165 GCF_018296145.1 Oncorhynchus tshawytscha | reverse complement strand
AGAGGACTGGGGATAACGCTGTGGACAGGACTGGGGACAACGCTGTGTAGAGGACTGGGGACAACGCTGAGGACTGGGGAGGACACGCTGGAGGACTGGGGAAAACGCTGCATAGAGGACTGGGGAAAACGCTGCATAGAGGACTGGGGAAAACGCTGCGTAGAGGACTGGGGACAGCGCTGTGTAGAGGACTGGGGAAAACGCTGCATAGAGGACTGGGGAAAATGCTGCATAGAGGACTGGGGAAAACGCTGCATAGAGGACTGGGGATAACGCTGCATAGAGGACTGGGGAAAACGCTGTGTAGAGGACTGGGGACAACGCTGTGTAGAGGACTGGGGATAACGCTGTGGAGAGGACTGGGGATAACGCTGTGGAGAGGACTGGGGATAACGCTGTGGAGAGGACTGGGGATAACGCTGTGTAGAGGACTGGGGATAACGCTGAGGAGAGGACTGGGGACAACGCTGAGGAGAGGACTGGGGATAACGCTGCGGAGAGGACTGGGGAGAACGCTAAGTAGAGGACTGGGGAGAACGCTAAGTAGAGGACTGGGGAGAACGCTAAGTAGAGGACTGGGGATAACGCTGGTAGAGGACTGGGGAGAACGTTAAGAGAGGACTGGGGAGAACTGGGGATAACGCTAGAGGACTGGGGAGAACGCTGAGGAGAGGACTGGGGATAACGCTAAGTAGAGGACTGGGGAGAACGCTGAGGAGAGGACTGGGGAGAACGCTGAGGAGAGGACTGGGGACAATGCTGAGGAGAGGACAGGGGACAACGCTGTGGAGAGGACTGGGGACAACGCTGTGGAGAGGACTGGGGACACCGCTGTGGAGAGGACTGGGGACAACGCTGTGTAGAGGACTGGGGACAACGCTGTGGAGAGGACTGGGGACAATGCTGGGGACAATGCTGTGGAGAGGACTGGAGACAACGCTGAGGAGAGGACTGGGGACAACGCTGGGGAAAACGCTGAGAGGACTGGGGACAACGCTGAGGAGAGGACTGGGGACAACGCTGAGGAGAGGACTGGGGAGAACGCTGAGGAGAGGACTGGGGACAACGCTGCATAGAGGACTGGGGACAATGCTGAGGAGAGGACTGGGGACAACGCTGTGGAGAGGACTGGGGACAACGCTGTGGGAGAGGACTGGGGACAACGCTGTGTAGAGGACTGGGGACAACGCTGTGGAGGACTGGGGACAACGCTGGAGGACTGGGGACAACGCTGTGGAGAGGACTGGGGACAACGCTGAGGAGAGGACTGGGGATAACGCTGCGGAGAGGACTGGGGACAACGCTGTGTAGAGGACTGGGGACAACGCTGCAGTAGAGGACTGGGGACAACGCTGTGTAGAGGACTGGGGACAACGCTGTGTAGAGGACTGGGGACAACGCTGTGGAGAGGACTGGGGACAGAGAGGACTGGGGACTGTGGACGCTGTGTAGAGGACTGGGGACAAACGCTGGGGACAATGCTGGAGAGGACTGGAGAGGACTGGGGACAACGCTGCTGGGGACAACGCTGAGAGGACTGGGGACAACGCTGTGGAGAGGACTGGGGACAACGCTGTGAGGACTGGGGAGAGGAGGACTGGGGACAACGCTGTGTAGAGGACTGAGGACAACGCTGTGGAGAGGACTGGGGATAACGCTGAGGAGAGGACTGGGGAGAACGCTGCAGTAGAGGACTGGGGATAACGCTGCGTAGAGGACTGGGGATAACGCTGCATAGAGGACTGGGGATAACGTTGTGGAGGGACTGGGGACAACGCTGTGTAGAGGACTGGGGACAACGCTGTGTAGAGGACTGGGGACAACGCTGCATAGAGGACTGGGGAAAACGCTGCGTAGAGGACTGGGGAAAACGCTGCATAGAGGACTGGGGAAAACGCTGCATAGAGGACTGGGGACAACGCTGTGAAGAGGACTGTGGAAAACGCTGCAACGCTGTAGAGGACTGGGGAAAATGCTGCATAGAGGACTGGGGATAACGCTGCATAGAGGACTGGGGAAAACGCTGTGTAGAGGACTGGGGACAACGCAGTGTAGAGGACTGGGGAAAACACTGCATAGAGGACTGGGGAAAACGCTGCATAGAGGACTGGGGAAAACGCTGCGTAGAGGACTGGGGAAAACGCTGCATAGAGGACTGGGGAAAATGTTGCGTAGAGGACTGGGGAAAACGCTGCGTAAGGACTGGGGATAACACTGTGCAGAGGACTGGGGACAACGCTGTGTAGGGGACTGGGGATAACGCTGAGGAGAGGACTGGGGATAACGCTGTGAGAGGACTGGGGATAACGCTGTGGAGAGGACTGGGGATAACGCTGTGGAGAGGACTGGGGATAACGCTGTGTAGAGGACTGGGGATAACGCTGAGGAGAGGACTGGGGATAACGCTGAGGAGAGGACTGGGGATAACGCTGCGGAGAGGACTGGGGAGAACGCTAAGTAGAGGACTGGTGAGAACGCTAAGTAGAGGACTGGGGAGAACGCTAAGTAGAGGACTGGGGATAGCGCTAAGTAGAGGACTGGGGAGAACGTTAAGTAGAGGACTGGGGAGAACGTTAACGCTGTAGAGGACTGGGGAGAACGCTGAGGAGAGGACTGGGGATAACGCTAAGTAGAGGACTGGGGAGAACGCTGAGGAGAGGACTGGGGAAAACGCTGCATAGAGGACTGGGGACAATGCTGAGGAGAGGACTGGGGACAACGCTGTGGAGAGGACTGGGGACAACGCTGTGGAGAGGACTGGGGACACCGCTGTGAGAGGACTGGGGACAACGCTGTGGAGAGGACTGGGGACAACGCTGTGTAGAGGACTGGGGACAACGCTGTGGAGAGGACTGGGGACAATGCTGTGGAGAGGACTGGAGACAACGCTGAGGAGAGGACTGGGGACAACGCTGAGGAGAGGACTGCGGAGAACGCTAAGTAGAGGACTGGGGATAACGCTGCGTAGAGGACTGGGGAAAACGCTGCGTAGAGGACTGGGGACAGCGCTGTGTAGAGGACTGGGGAAAACGCTGCATAGAGGACTGGGGAAAATGCTGCAACGCTAGAGGACTGGGGAAAACGCTGCTAGAGGACAAAACGCTGTAGAGGACTGGGGATAACGCTGCATAGAGGACTGGGGAAAACGCTGTGTAGAGGACTGGGGACAACGCTGTGCTGAGAGGACTGGGGATAACGCTGTGGAGAGGACTGGGGATAACGCTGTGGAGAGGACTGGGGATAACGCTGTGGAGAGGACTGGGGATAACGCTGTGTAGAGGACTGGGGATAACGCTGAGGAGGAGGGGACTGGGAGACTGGGGAGAACGCTGAGGAGAGGACTGGGGATAACGCTGGGGATAACGCTGGAGAGGACTGGGGAGAGGACTGGGAGAACGCTAAGTAGAGGACTGGGGAGAACGCTGTGAGAGGACTGGGGAGAACGCTAAGAGAGGACTGGGGATAACGCTAAGTAGAGGACTGGGGAGAAAGTTAAGTAGAGGACTGGGGAGAATGCTTAAGTAGAGGACTGGGGACAACGCTGAGGAGAGGACTGGGGACAACGCTGTGGAGAGGGACTGGGGACAACGCTGTGGAGAGGACTGGGGACAACGCTGTGTAGAGGACTGGGGACAACGCTGTGGAGAGGACTGGGGACAACGCTGTGGAGAGGACTGGGACAACGCTGAGGAGAGGACTGGGGACAACGCTGAGGAGAGGACTGGGGACAACGCTGTGTAGAGGACTGGGGACAACGCTGTGGAGAGGACTGGGGACAACGCTGAGGAGAGGACTGGGGACAACGCTGTGGAGAGGACTGGGGACAACGCTGTGGGGAGAGGACTGGGGACAACGGGAGGACAACGCTGAGGAGAGGACTGGGGACAACGCTGTGGAGAGGACTGGGGACAACTGGGGACAACGCTGTGTAGAGGACTGGGGACAACGCTGAGGACTGGGGACAACGCTGTGTAGGACTGGGACAACGCTGAGAAATGCTGGGAGGAGAGGACTGGGGAAAACGCTGCATAGAGGACTGGGGACAATGCTGAGGAGAGGACTGGGGAGAACGCTGTGGAGAGGACTGGGGACAACGCTGTGGAAAGGACTGGGGACAACGCTGTGTGAGAGACTGGGGACAATGCTGTGTAGAGGACTGGGGACAACGCTGTGGAGAGGACTGGGGAGGAGAGGACTGGGGACAACGCTGTGGAGAGGACTGGGGACAACGCTGAGGAGAGGACTGGGGACAACGCTGTGGAGAGGACTGGGGACAACGCTGTGTAGAGGACTGGGGACAACGCTGTGGAGTAGAGGACTGGGGACAACGCTGTGTAGAGGACTGGGGACAACGCTGTGGAGAGGACTGGGGACAACGCTGTGGACAACGCTGAGAGGACTGGGGACAACGCTGTGGCTGAGGAGAGGACTGGGGACAACGCTGTGGAGAGGACTGGGGACAACGCTGTGGGAGAGGACTGGGGACAACGCTGAGGAGAGGACTGGGGACAACGCTGTGGAGAGGACTGGGGACAATGCTGTGTAGAGGACTGGGGACAACGCTAAGTAGAGGACTGGGGACAACGCTGTGTAGAGTACTGGGGACAACGCTGTGTAGAGGACTGGGGAGAGAGGACTGGGGAGAACGCTGTGGAGAGGACTGGGGACAACGCTGTGGAGAGGACTGGGGACAACGCTGTGTAGAGGACTGGGGACAACGCTGAGGAGAGGACAAACGCTGAGGAGAGGACTGGGGATAACGCTGAGGAGAGGACTGGTAGAGGACTGGGGATAACGCTGCGTAGAGGACTGGGGATAACGCTGCATAGAGGACTGGGGATAACGCTGTGGAGAGGACTGGGGACAACGCTGTGGAGAGGACTGGGGACAACGCTGTGTAGAGGACTGGGGACCACGCTGCATAGAGGACTGGGGAAAACGCTGCGTAGAGGACTGGGGAAAACGCTGCATAGAGGACTGGGGAAAACGCTGCGTAGAGGACTGGGGACAGCGCTGTGTAGAGGACTGGGGAAAACGCTGCATAGAGGACTGGGGAAAATGCTGCATAGAGGACTGGGGAAAACGCTGCATAGAGGACTGGGGATAACGCTGCATAGAGGACTGGGGAAAACGCTGTGTAGAGGACTGGGGACAACGCTGGACAACGCTGTGTAGAGGACTGGGGATAACGCTGTGGAGAGGACTGGGGATAACGCTGTGGAGAGGACTGGGGATAACGCTGTGGAGAGGACTGGGGATAACGCTGTGTAGAGGACTGGGGATAACGCTGAGGAGAGGACTGGGGACAACGCTGAGGAGAGGACTGGGGATAACGCTGCGGAGAGGACTGGGGAGAACGCTAAGTAGAGGACTGGGGAGAACGCTGTGTAGAGGACTGGGGAGAACGCTAAGTAGAGGACTGGGGATAACGCTAAGTAGAGGACTGGGGAGAACGTTAAGTAGAGGACTGGGGAGAACGTTAAGTAGAGGACTGGGGAGAACGCTGAGGAGAGGACTGGGGATAACGCTAAGTAGAGGACTGGGGAGAACGCTGAGGAGAGGACTGGGGAGAACGCTGAGGAGAGGACTGGGGACAATGCTGAGAGGACTGGGGACAATGAGAGGACTGGGGACAACGCTGTGGAGAGGACTGGGGACAACGCTGTGGAGAGGACTGGGGACACCGCTGTGTAGAGGACTGGGGACAACGCTGTGTAGAGGACTGGGGACAACGCTGTGGAGAGGACTGGGGACAATGCTGTGGAGAGGACTGGAGACAACGCTGAGGAGAGGACTGGGGACAACGCTGAGGAGAGGACTGGGGACAACGCTGTGTAGAGGACTGGGGACAACGCTGAGGAGAGGACTGGTGAGAACGCTGAGGGAGAGGACTGGGGAAAACGCTGCATAGAGGACTGGGGACAATGCTGAGGAGAGGACTGGGGAGAACGCTGTGGAGAGGACTGGGGACAACGCTGTGGGACTGGGAGGACTGGGGACAACGCTGTGTAGAGGACTGGGGACAACGCTGTGGAGAGGACTGGGGACAACGCTGTGGAGAGGACTGGGGACAACGCTGAGGAGAGGACTGGGGATAACGCTGCGGAGAGGACTGGGGACAACGCTGTGTGAGGACTGGGGACAACGCTGTGTAGAGGACTGGGGACAACGCTGCAGTAGAGGACTGGGGACAACGCTGTGTAGAGGACTGGGGACAACGCTGTGTAGAGGACTGGGGACAACGCTGCAGAGAGGACTGGGGACAACGCTGTGTAGAGGACTGGGGACAACGCTGAGGAGAGGACTGGGGACAACGCTGCTGTGGAGAGGACTGGGGACAACGCTGTGGAGAGGACTGGGGACAACGCTGGGGAGAGGACTGGGGACAACGCTGAGGAGAGGACTGGGGACAACGCTGAGGAGAGGACTGGGGACAACGCTGAGGAGAGGACTGGGGACAACGCTAGGAGAGGACTGGGGATAACGCTGCGAGAGGACTGGGGATAACGCTGCAACGCTGCAGAGGACTGGGGATAACGCTGTGGAGGACTGGGGAGGACTGGGGACTGGGGACAACGCTGTGAGGACTGGGGACAACGAGAGGACTGGGGACAACGCTGAGAGGACTGGGGACAACGCTGGAGAGGAGAGGACTGGGGATAACGCTGAGGAGAGGACTGGGGACAAACGCTGTGGAGAGGACTGGGGACAACGCTAGAGGACTGGGGACAACGCTGCGTAGAGGACTGGGGATAACGCTGCATAGAGGACTGGGGATAACGCTGTGTGTGGAGAGGACTGGGGACAACGCTGTGTAGAGGACTGGGGACAACGCTGTGTAGAGGACTGGGGACAACGCTGCATAGAGGACTGGGGAAAACGCTGCGTAGAGGACTGGGGAAAACGCTGCATAGAGGACTGGGGAAAACGCTGTGTAGAGGACTGGGGACAACGCTGTGTAGAGGACTGGGGAAAACGCTGCATAGAGGACTGGGGAAACGCTGCTGCAGAGGACTGGGGAGAGGACTGGGGAAAACGCTGCATAGAGGACTGGGGATAACGCTGTGTAGAGGACTGGGGACAACGCTGTGTAGAGGACTGGGGACAACGCTGTGGAGAGGACTGGGGATAACGCTGTGGAGAGGACTGGGGATAACGCTGAGGAGAGGACTGGGGACTGGGGAGAAACGCTAGAGGACTGGGGATAACGCTGCGTAGAGGACTGGGGATAACGCTGGGGATAGAGGACTGGGGATAACGCTGTGGAGAGGACTGGGGACAACGCTGTGTAGAGGACTGGGGACAACGCTGTGTAGAGGACTGGGGACAACGCTGCATAGAGGACTGGGGAAAACGCTGAGGAGAGGACTGGGGAAAACGCTGCATAGAGGACTGGGGAAAACGCTGCGGGAGGACTGGGGACAACGCTGTGAGAGAGGACTGTGGAAAACAACGCTGCATAGAGGACTGGGGAAAATGCTGCATAGAGGACTGGGGATAACGCTGCATAGAGGACTGGGGAAAACGCTGTGTAGAGGACTGGGGACAACGCTGTGGAGAGGACTGGGACAACGCTAGAGAGGACTGGGGAAAACACTGCATAGAGGACTGGGGAAAACGCTGCATAGAGGACTGGGGAAAACGCTGCGTAGAGGACTGGGGAAAACGCTGCATAGAGGACTGGGGAAAATGTTGCGTAGAGGACTGGGGAAAACGCTGCGTAAGGACTGGGGATAACACTGTGCAGAGAGGACTGGGGACAACGCTGTGTAGGGGACTGGGGATAACGCTGAGGAGAGGACTGGGGATAACGCTGTGAAGAGGACTGGGGATAACGCTGTGGAGAGGACTGGGGATAACGCTGTGGAGAGGACTGGGGATAACGCTGTGTAGAGGACTGGGGATAACGCTGAGGAGAGGACTGGGGATAACGCTGAGGAGAGGACTGGGGATAACGCTGCGGAGAGGACTGGGGAGAACGCTGTGTAGAGGACTGGGGAGAACGCTAAGTAGAGGACTGGGGAGAACGCTAAGTAGAGGACTGGGGATAACGCTAAGTAGAGGACTGGGGAGAACGTTAAGTAGAGGACTGGGGAGAACGTTAAGTAGAGGACTGGGGAGAACGCTGAGGAGAGGACTGGGGATAACGCTGTGGAGAGGACTGGGGAGAACGCTGAGGAGAGGACTGGGGAAAACGCTGCATAGAGGACTGGGGACAATGCTGAGGAGAGGACTGGGGACAACGCTGTGGAGAGGACTGGGGACAACGCTGTGGAGAGGACTGGGGACACCGCTGTGTAGAGGACTGGGGACAACGCTGTGTAGAGGACTGGGGACAACGCTGTGTAGAGGACTGGGGACAACGCTGTGGAGAGGACTGGGGACAATGCTGTGGAGAGGACTGGAGACAACGCTGAGGAGAGGACTGGGGACAACGCTGAGGAGAGGACTGGGAGAACGCTAAGTAGAGGACTGGGGATAACGCTGCGTAGAGGACTGGGGAAAACGCTGCGTAGAGGACTGGGGACAGCGCTGTGTAGAGGACTGGGGAAAAAATGCTGCATAGAGGACTGGGGAAAATGCTGCATAGAGGACTGGGGAAAACGCTGCATAGAGGACTGGGGATAACGCTGCATAGAGGACTGGGGAAAACGCTGTGTAGAGGACTGGGGACAACGCTGTGTAGAGGACTGGGGATAACGCTGTGGAGAGGACTGGGGATAACGCTGTGGAGAGGACTGGGGATAACGCTGTGGAGAGGACTGGGGATAACGCTGTGTAGAGGACTGGGGATAACGCTGAGGAGAGGACTGGGGACAACGCTGAGGAGAGGACTGGGGATAACGCTGCGGAGAGGACTGGGGAGAACGCTAAGTAGAGGACTGGTGAGAACGCTAAGTAGAGGACTGGGGAGAACGCTAAGTAGAGGACTGGGGATAACGCTAAGTAGAGGACTGGGGAGAAAGTTAAGTAGAGGACTGGGGAGAATGTTAGAGGACTGGGGAGGACTGGGGAGAACGCTGAGGAGAGGACTGGGGATAACGCTGTGGAAGTAGAGGACTGGGGAGAACGCTGAGGAGAGGACTGGGGAAAACGCTGCAGGAGAGGACTGGGGACAATGCTGAGGAGAGGACAGGGGACAACGCTGTGGAGAGGACTGGGGACAACGCTGTGGAGAGGACTGGGGACACCGCTGTGTAGAGGACTGGGGACAACGCTGTGTAGAGGACTGGGGACAACGCTGTGGAGAGGACTGGGGACAATGCTGTGGAGAGGACTGGGGACAACGCTGAGGAGAGGACTGGGGACAACGCTGGGGAGAGGACTGGGGACAACGCTGTGTAGAGGACTGGGGACAACGCTGAGGAGAGGACTGGTGAGAACGCTGAGGAGAGGACTGGGGAAAACGCTGCATAGAGGACTGGGGACAATGCTGAGGAGAGGACTGGGGACAACGCTGTGGAGAGGACTGGGGACAACGCTGTGGAGAGGACTGGGGACAACGCTGTGGAGAGGACTGGGGACAACGCTGTGTAGAGGACTGGGGACAACGCTGTGGAGAGGACTGGGGACAACGCTGTGCTGGGGACAACGCTGCGGAGAGGACTGGGGACAACGCTGAGGACTGGGGACAACGCTGGGAGAGGAGAGGACTGGGGACAACGCTGAGGAGAGGACTGGGGACAACGCTGTGGAGAGGACTGGGGACAACGCTGTGTAGAGGACTGGGGACAACGCTGAGGAGAGGACTGGGAGAGGACTGGGGATAACGCTGAGGAGAGGACTGGGGAGAACGCTGAGGGAGGACTGGGGAAAAGGACGCTGCATAGAGGACTGGGGACAACGCTGAGGAGAGGACTGGGGACAACGCTGCTGACTGGGGACAATGCTGAGAGGACTGGGGACAACGCTGTGGAGAGGACTGGGGACAACGCTGTGGAGAGGAGGGGACTGGGGACAGGACTGGGGATAACGCTGTAGAGGACTGGGGACAACGCTGTGAGGACTGGGGAGAGGAGGACTGGGGACAACGCTGTGGAGAGAGGACTGGGGACAGATGGGGACAATACTGTGTAGAGAGGACTGGGGACAACGCTGAGGAGAGGACTGGGGACAACGCTGTGAGGAGAGGACTGGGGACAACGCTGTGTAGAGGACTGGGGAGACAACGCTGTGGAGAGGACTGGGGAGGAGAGGACTGGGGACAACGAGAGGACTGGGGACAACGCTGAGGAGAGGACTGGGGAAAACGCTGAGGAGAGGACTGGGGATAACGAGGAGAGGACTGGGGACAATGCTGAGGAGAGGACTGGGGAGAACGCTGTGGAGAGGACTGGGGACAACGCTGTGGAGAGGACTGGGGACAATGAGGACTGTGGAGACACGCTGAGGAGGGACTGGGGACAACGCTGTGGGGACAATAGAGGACTGGGGACAACGCTGTGGAGAGGACTGGGGACAACGCTGTGGAGAGGACTGGGGACAAGAGGCTGGGGACAACGGAGAGGACTGGGGATAACGCTGAGGAGAGGACTGGGGACAACGCTGTGTAGAGGACTGGGGACAACGCTGTGTAGAGGACTGGGGACAAGGACTGGGGACAACGCTGTGTAGAGGACTGGGGACAACGCTGAGGAGAGGACTGGGGAGCTGTGGGAGAGGACTGGGGACAACGCTGTGGAGAGGACTGGGGACAACGCTGTGGAGAGGGGACTGGGGAGGACTGGGGACAACGCTGTGGAGAGGACTGGGGACAACGCTGTGGAGAGGACTGGGGACAACGCTGTGGAGAGGACTGGGGACAACGCTGTGGAGAGGACTGGGGACAACGCTGTGTAGAGGACTGGGGATAACGCTGTGTAGAGAGGACTGGGGACAATGCTGTGTAGAGGACTGGGGACAACGCTGTGTGGGGAGAGCTGAGTGTAGAGGACTGGGGACAACGCTGTGTAGAGGACTGGGGAGAACGCTGACTGGGGAGAGAGGACTGGGGACAACGCTGTGGAGAGGACTGGGGACAACGACAAGGACGGGGACAACGCTGTGTAGAGGACTGGGGACAACGCTGAGAGGACTGGGGACAACGCTGAGGAGAGGACTGGGGATAACGCTGAGGAGAGGACTGCTGGAGGGAGAACGCTAAGTAGAGGACTGGGGATAACGCT
>NW_024606722.1:0-11163 GCF_018296145.1 Oncorhynchus tshawytscha | reverse complement strand
CCAGGTAGGTGTAACGGTTTTCTAGTGGTGATGAAGGAGAGTCGGACCAAACTGCAGCGTGTCGATTGCGATCCATATTTATTAAACAAAACGTAAACACGACTAAACACTAAACACTACAAAACAATAAACGTAATGAAAACCGAAAACAGCCTATCTAGTGCAAACTAACAGAGAGTACAAGTAAGACACTAAGGACAATCACCCACGACAAACTCAAAGAATATGGCTGCCTAAATATGGTTCCCAATCAGAGACAACGATAAGCACCTGCCTCTGATTGAGAACCACTCCAGACAGCCATAGACCTTGCTAGACAACCCACTAAGCTACAATCCCAATACCACCACCAAAACCCCAAGACAAACACACCACAATTACAAAAACCCCATGCCACACCCTGGCCTGACCAAATACATAAAGATAAACACAAAATACTTTGACCAGGGCGTGACAGAACCCCCCCCCTAAGGTGCGGACTCCCGAACGCACCTCAAAACAATAGGGAGGGTCCGGGTGGGCGTCTGTCCATGGTGGCGGCTCCGGCGCGGGACGTGGACCCCACTCCTTTAATGTCTTAGTCCCCTCTCCCTTCGTCCCTGGATAGTCCACCCTCGCCGCCGACCATGGCCTAGTAGTCCCCACCCAGAACCCCACTGGACTGAGGAGCAGATCGGGACTGAAGGACAGCTCGGGACCGAGGCAGCTCGGGAGTGAGAGAAAGCTCAGGAGTGAGAGGAAGCTCAGGAGTGAGAGGAAGCTCAGGAGTGAGAGGAAGCTCAGGAGTGAGAGGAAGCTCAGGAGTGAGAGGAAGCTCAGGAGTGAGAGGAAGCTCAGGAGTGAGAGGAAGCTCAGGCAGGTAGATAGATCTACCAGCTCCTGGCTGGCTGGTGGTTTCAGCAGATCCTGACTGACTGGCAGATCCTGGCTGACTGGCAGATCCTGGCTGACTGGCAGATCTGGAAGAGTCTGGTTGACTGGCAGATCTGGAAGAGTCTGGTTGACTGGCAGATCTGGAAGAGTCTGGTTGACTGGCAGATCTGGAAGAGTCTGGTTGACTGGCAGATCTGGAAGAGTCTGGTTGACTGGCAGATCTGGAAGAGTCTGGTTGACTGGCAGATCTAGAAGAGTCTGGTTGACTGGCAGATCTGGAAGAGTCTGGCTGACTGGCAGATCTGGAAGAGTCTGGCTGACTGGCAGATCTGGAAGAGTCTGGCTGACTGGCAGATCTGGCGGCGCTGGGCAGACTGGCGGCGCTGGGCAGACTGGCGGCGCTGGGCAGACTAGCGGCGCTGGGCAGACTGGCGGCGCTGGGCAGACTGGCGGCGCTGGGCAGACTGGCGGCGCTGGGCAGACTGGCGGTGCTGGGCAGACTGGGGGCACTGGGCAGACTGACGACGCTGGGCAGACTGGCGATGCTGGGCAGACTGGCGACGCTGGGCAGACTAGCGGCGCTGGGCAGACTGGCGATGCTGGGCAGACTGGCGGCGCTGGGCAGACTGGCGGCGCTGGGCAGACTGGCGGCGCTGGGCAGACTGGCGGCGCTGGGCAGACTGGCGGCGCTGGGCAGACTGGCGGCGCTGGGCAGACTGGCGGCGCTGGGCAGACTGGCGGTGCTGGGCAGACTGACGACGCTGGGCAGACTGACGACGCTGGGCAGACTGGCGATGCTGGGCAGACTGGCGATGCTGGGCAGACTGTCGGCGCTGGGCAGACTGGCGACGCTGGGCAGACTGGGGGCACTGGCGGCGCTGGGCAGACTGGCGGCACTAGCTGCTCCATATAGGCTGACAGCTCTGGCGGCTTCTTACAGACTGACCGCTCTGGCGGCTCCGTGCTGACTGGCAGCTCCTTGCAGACTGGCAGCTCCTTACAGACTGACAGCTCCGTGCAGACTGACAGCTCCGTGCAGACTGACAGCTCCTTGCAGACTGGCAGCTCCATGCAGACTGGCTGCTCCATGCAGACTGGCAGCTCCATGCAGACTGGCTGCTCTATGCAGACTGACAGCTCTGGCTGCTTCATGCAGACTGACATCTCTGGCTGCTCCATGTAGACTGGCTGCTTCATGCAGACTGGCAGCTCGGGCTGCTTCATGTAGACTGACAGCTCTGGCTGCTCCATGCGGACTGACAGCTCTGGCTGCTCCATGTAGACTGACTGCTTCATGCAGACTGGCAGCTCGGGCTGCTTCATGTAGACTGACAGCTCTGACTGCTCCATGCAGACTGGCAGCTCCATGTAGACTGACTGCTTCATGCAGACTGGCAGCTTGGGCTGCTTCATGTAGACTGACAGCTCTGGCTGCTCCTTGCAGACTGGCAGCTCCATGCAGACTGGCAGCTCTGGCTGCTCCATGCAGACTGACAGCTCTGGCTGCTTCATGCAGACTGGCAGCTCTGGCTGCTCCATGCAGACTGGCAGCTCTGGCTGCTCCATGCAGACTGGCAGCTCTGGCTGCTCCATGCAGACTGGCTGCTTCATGCAGACTGGCAGCTCTGGCTGCTCCATGCAGACTGACAGCTCTGGCTGCTCCATGCAGACTGACAGCTCTGGCTGCTCCTTGCAGACTGGCAGCTCTGGCTGCTCCATGCAGACTGACAGCTCTGGCTGCTCCATGCAGACTGACATCTCTGGCTGCTCCATGCAGACTGACAGCTCTGGCTGCTCCATGCAGACTGACAGCTCTGGCTGCTCCATGCAGACTGACAGCTCTGGCTGCTCTATGCGGACTGACAGCTCTGGCTGCTCTATGCGGACTGACAGCTCTGGCTGCTCCATGCAGGCTGGCAGCTCTGGCTTCTCCATGCAGGCTGGCAGCTCTGGCTGCGCTGAACAGGCGGGAGACTCCGGCAGCGTAGGAGAGGAGAAAGGCTCTGGCTGCGCTAAACAGGCGGGAGGCTCCGGCAGCGCTGTAGAGGAGAAAGGCTCTGGCTGCGCTAAACAGGCGGGAGACTCCAGCAGCGCAGGAGAGGAGAAAAGCGCTGGCTGCGCTGAACAGGCGAGGCACACTGAAGGCCTGGTGCGTGGTGCTGGAACTGGTGGTACTGGATCGAGGACACGCACAGGAAGCCTGGAGCGGGAGCTGCTACCGGAGGACTGGAGTGTGGAGGTGGCACAGGATGGGCTAGACCGTGAAGGCGTACTGGAGATCTTGAGAGCAGTGTTGGCACAGGATGTGCAAGGCTAGGGATGTGCACAGGAGGCCTGGTGCGTGAGGCTGGCACCAACTTCACCAGCCGACTAACACGCACCTCAGGACGAGTATGGAGCGCTAACCCAGGTGCCATCAAATCCCCAACACGTTCCGTCGGGCGAATTCCATGCAAAAAGCACCAACACAGCAACTCCCTCATTTCTCTCTCCTCCAATTTCCCCATTAACTCCTTCACAGTCTCTGGTTCTGGTCTCCTCCTTGGCTCCTCACGATAAACAGGGAGAGTTGGCTCAGGTCTGACTCCTGACTCTGCCACACTCTCCCTGAGCCCCCCAAGAAATTTTTGGGGCTTCCATCCGCTACGCCGTGCTGCCTCCTCATATCTGCGCCTCTCAGCTTTCGCCGCCTCCAGTTCTTCCTTGGGGCGGCGATATTCTCCAGGCTGAGCCCAGGGTCCTTTACCGTCCAGTTCTTCCTCCCATGTCCATTTCTCCAGGTGGTGCAGCCTCTCCCACTGCAGCTGCTGCTGCTCCTGCTGCTGCTGCCTCTGTTGCCTCTCCTGTGGTTCCTGCCTGTTAACACGCTGCTTGGTCCGTTGGTGGTGGGTGATTCTGTAACGGTTTTCTAGTGGTGATGAAGGAGAGTCGGACCAAACTGCAGCGTGTCGATTGCGATCCATATTTATTAAACAAAACGTAAACACGACTAAACACTAAACACGACTAAACACTAAACACTACAAAACAATAAACGTAATGAAAACCGAAAACAGCCTATCTAGTGCAAACTAACAGAGAGTACAAGTAAGACACTAAGGACAATCACCCACGACAAACTCAAAGAATATGGCTGCCTAAATATGGTTCCCAATCAGAGACAACGATAAGCATCTGCCTCTGATTGAGAACCACTCCAGACAGCCATAGACTTTGCTAGACAACCCACTAAGCTACAATCCCAATACCACCACCAAAACCCCAAGACAAACACACCACAATTACAAAAACCCCATGCCACACCCTGGCCTGACCAAATACATAAAGATGAACACAAAATACTTTGACCAGGGCGTGACAGTAGGCTAGTGGAGAACTCCTTTATTTAACCAGGAAGGCCAGTAGAGAACACCTTTATTTAACCAGGTAGGCTAGTGGAGAACACCTTTATTTAACCAGGTAGGCTAGTTGAGAACACCTTTATTTAACCAGGTAGGCTAGTTGAGAACACCTTTATTTAACCAGGTAGGCTAGTGGAGAACAAGTTCTCAATTGCAACTGCGACCTGGCCAAGATAAAGCGTACCTTGAGAGTGAGTGACATTTCTGACTGTTTAGTTGTTATATTTTTAAAAGAGGGAGCAGAAGGAGCTTGACGGTTTGATGAGCGTGTGGTTTGAGGACGAAACCAGTAGAGGATTACTCACGATGAGACAACACATCTGGTCTAATAGATCTCCTATGGATTCATCCACAGCTTGATTCACACACTCAGACACACACGCACGTACGATCGCAGACACACACATACACACACACAGGCACATGCGCACACACACGCACACGCACACACACACAATAATTTCAGACATGCAAATGTGATGTGTTCTGAAATCCTTTCAACCCTTCCCTTCTATGTACTGCAGGCCCCAAAGCCTCAAAGATGAAAAACAAACAGCATTACTCGTGGTAAAATAACTTAAAAATTGAAATTCTGTGTACATTAGAACATTTCTTAGGGTTATGGCTAGGGTTAGAGTTAGGTGTAGGGTTGAGACTAGGGTTAGTGGACTCCATCAGAACACAGTGGACTCCATCATTCTTAAATGGTAGAAGTTTGGAACCACCAAGACTCTTCCTAGAGCTGGCTGCCCAGCCAAACAATTGTGGGAGAAGGGCCTTGGTCAGGGAGATGACCAATAACCCGATGATCACTCTGACAGACCTCCAGAGCTCCTCTGGGGAGATGGGAGAACATTGCAGAAGGACAACCATCTCTGCAGCACTCCACCAATCAGGCCTTTATGGTAGAGTGGCCAGACGGAAGCCACTCCTCAGTAAAAGGCACATGACAGCCCGCTTGGAGTTTGCCAAAATGCACCTAAAGGACTCTTAGACCATGAGAAACAAGATTCTCTGGTCTGATGAAAATTGAACTATTTGCTCTTCGCCCCCTACCATGTCTGTAAGAATCCTGACACCATCCCTACGGTGAAGCATGGTGGTAGCAAGCATCATGCTGTGGGGATGTTCTCAGCGGCAGGGACTGGGAGACTAGTCAGGATCGAGGGAAAGATGAACGGAGCAAAGTACAGAGAGATCCTTGATGAAACCTGCTCCAGAGCGCTCAGGACAGCAGACTGGGGACCGCAGAAACCTTCCAACAGGACAACGACCCTAAGCACACAGCTAAGACAGGACAGGAGTGGCTTCGGGACATGTCTCTGAATGTCCTTGAATGGCCCTGCCAGGGCCTGGCCTTGAACTGATTGAACATCTCTGGAGAGACCTGAAAACAGCTGTGCAGCGATGCTCCCCATCCAACCTGACAGAGCTTGAGAGGATCTGCAGAGAAGAATGGGACAAAATCCCCAAATATTGGTGTGCCAAGTTTTTTCGTCATAGCCAAGAATACTCGCTGTAATTACTCGGCGTAATCGCTGCCGAAGGTGCTTCAACAAAGTACTGAGCAAAAATTGATGAAGGAAAAAAATGATTTAATCCATTTTAGAATAAGGCTGTAACATAACAAAATGTGGAAAATGTCAAGGGGATTGACGTTGCAGTGTAACTGTAGCCTCCTCACATATTACAGTGATGCAGTGTAACTGTAGCCTCCTCACATATTACAGTGATGCAGTGTAACTGTAGCCTCCTCACATATTACAGTGATGCAGTGTAACTGTAGCCTCCTCACATATTACAGTGATGCAGTGTAACTGTAGCCTCCTCACATATTACAGTGATGCAGTGTGACTGTAGCCTCCTCACATATTACAGTGATGCAGTGTGACTGTAGCCTCCTCACATATTACAGTGATGCAGTGTAACTGTAGCCTCCTCACATATTACAGTGATGCAGTGTAACTGTAGCCTCCTCACATATTACAGTGATGCAGTGTGACTGTAGCCTCCTCACATATTACAGTGATGCAGTGTAACTGTAGCCTCCTCACATATTACAGTGATGCAGTGTAACTGTAGCCTCCTCACATATTACAGTGATGCAGTGTGACTGTAGCCTCCTCACATATTACAGTGATGCAGTGTGACTGTAGCCTCCTCACATATTACAGTGATGCAGTGTAACTGTAGCCTCCTCACATATTACAGTGATGCAGTGTGACTGTAGCCTCCTCACATATTACAGTGATGCAGTGTGACTGTAGCCTCCTCACATATTACAGTGATGCAGTGTAACTGTAGCCTCCTCACATATTACAGTGATGCAGTGTAACTGTAGCCTCCTCACATATTACAGTGATGCAGTGTAACTGTAGCCTCCTCACATATTACAGTGATGCAGTGTAACTGTAGCCTCCTCACATATTACAGTGATGCAGTGTAACTGTAGCCTCCTCACATATTACAGTGATGCAGTGTGACTGTAGCCTCTTCACATATTACAGTGATGCAGTGTGACTGTAGCCTCTTCACATATTACAGTGATGCAGTGTGACTGTAGCCTCCTCACATATTACAGTGATGCAGTGTGACTGTAGCCTCTTCACATATTACAGTGATGCAGTGTGACTGTAGCCTCCTCACATATTACAGTGATGCAGTGTAACTGTAGCCTCCTCACATATTACAGTGATGCAGTGTGACTGTAGCCTCCTCACATATTACAGTGATGCAGTGTGGACGTGACATTTTCGTTATTTGACAAAACGTAACAGACGGGCCATACGTGTAGACGGGACACACAACATTAGTGTTTATAAAGTATAGAACGAAGAAAAATGAAAGTAAATATGTAAAACACTCGCTTTCTAAACCTTGTCCAATGTGAGTCGTTTCGACCCATCCTATTGTTTCATACAGAGACAGAGGTATAGATCTGGCTCTAGAAATAATATTACAAGATCTTCTTCTAATGTTATTGGGAAGCAGAGGAGGCTGATCGGCAGAGATTTAGGAGGACAGGCTCATCGTAATTGCTGGAACTAAAGAAATGGAATTGTATCAAACACATCAAACTGTTCCATTTATTCCGTTCCAGCCGTTACAATGAGCCGGTCCTCATTTCATCCCCCTGCTGCCTTTTTCTAAATATGTTTTTTTCTCACGCAGAGAAGATCACCTCCAAAATATGACTAGCTAATATCTAATAAAAGCACTATCTGTCAACTGCATACAGTGTCGTGAATCATTATTTCCCCCTTTTATTATTTTCTACATTTTTGCATTTTTTTTTAATACTGAATGAAATCAGATCTTCAATCAAAACCTAATATTAGAGAAAGGGAACCTGAATTTACAAACATCCCCCAACAAATTGATGCTTATTTTATTTATTTAATCAACAAAGTTATGCAATACCCAATTCCCCTGTGTGAGTACTTCCGGCGCCGACAGAGATGGCCGCCTCGCTTCGCGTTCCTAGGAAACTATGCAGTTTTTTGTTTTTTTACGTGTTATTTCTTACACTAGTACCCCAGGTCATCTTAGGTTTCATTACATACAGCCGAGAAGAACTACTGAATATAAGATCAGCGTCAACTCACCATCAGTACGACCAAGAATATGTTTTTCGCGATGCGGATCCTGTGTTCTGCCTTACAACCAGTGTAACCGAGTGGATCACATGCAGCGACCAAAAAAAAAAAAAAAACGACTCAGAAAAAGAGGGAAACGAAGCGGTCTTCTGGTCAGACTGAGACGGGCACATCGTGCACCACTCCCTAGCATTCTTCTTGCCAATGTCCAGTCTCTTGACAACAAGGTTGATGAAATCCCGAGCAAGGGTAGCATTCCAGAGGGACATCAGAGACTGTAACGTTCTCTGCTTCACGGAAACATGGCTAACTGGAGAGACGCAATCCGAAGCGGTGCAGCCAGCGGGTTTCTCCACGCATCGCGCCGACAGAAACAAACATCTTTCTGGTAAGAAGACGGGCGCGGGGCGTATGCCTTATGGCCAACGTGACATGGTGTGATGAAAGAAACATACAGGAACTCAAATCCTTCTGTTCACCTGATTTAGAATTCCTCACAATCAAATGTAGACCGCATTATCTACCAAGAGAATTCTCTTCGATTATAATCACAGCCGTATATATCCCCCAAGCAGACACATCGATGGCTCTGAACGAACTTTATTTAACTCTCTGCAAACTGGAAACGATTTATCCGGAGGCTGCATTCATTGTAGCTGGGGATTTTAACAAGGCTAATCTGAAAACAAGACTCCCTAAATTTTATCAGCATATCGATTGCGCAACTAGGGGTGGAAAGACCCTGGATCATTGTTACTCTAACTTCCCTTTAGACGCATATAAGGCCCTGCCCCGCCCCCTTTCGGAAAAGCTGACCACGACTCCAATTTGTTGATCCCTGCCTACAGACAGAAACTAAAACAAGAAGCTCCCACGCTGAGGTCTGTCCAACGCTGGTCCGACCAAGCTGACTCCACTCCAAGACTGCTTCCATCACGTGGGACTGGGAGATGTTTCAGATTAAGGCCAGACAACACATTGACGAATACGCTGATTCGGTGTGCGAGTTCATTAGAATGTGCGTTGAAGATTTCGTTCCCATAGCAACGATTAAAACAGTCCTTAACCAGAAACCGTGGATTGATGGCAGCATTTGTGTGAAACTGAAGGCACGAACCACTGCTTTTAATCAGGGCAAGGTGTCTGGTAACATGACTGAATACAAACAGTGCAGCTATTCCCTCCGCAAGGCTATCAAACAAGCTAAGCGCCAGTACAGAGACAAAGTAGAATCTCTCAATTCAATGGCTCAGACACAAGAGGCATGTGGCAGGGTCTACAGTCAATCACGGACTACAGGAAGAAACCCAGCCCAGTCACGGACCAGGATGTCTTGCTCCCAGGCAGACTAAATAACTTTGCCCTTTGAGGACAATACAGTGCCACTGACACGGCCTGCAACGAAACATGCGGTCTCTCCTTCACTGCAGCCGAAGTGAGTAAGACATTTAAACGTGTTAACCCTCGCAAGGCTGCAGGCCCAGACGGCATCCCCCAGCCGGCGCCTCAGAGCATGTGCAGACCAGCTGGCCGGTGTGTTTTACGGACATATTCAATCAATCCCTATACCAGTCTGCTGTTCCCATGCTTCAAGAGAGGGCCACCATTGTTCCTGTTCCCAAGAAAGCTAAGGTAACTGAGCTAAACGACTACCGCCCGTAGCACTCACATCCGTCATCATGAAGTGCTTTGAGACTAGTCAGGACCATATCACCTCCACCCTACCTGACACCCTTGACCCACTCCAATTTGCTTACCGCCCAAATAGGTCCACAGACGATGCAATCTCAACCACACTGCACACTGCCCCTAACCCATCTGGACAAGAGGAATACCTATGTGAGAATGCTGTTCATCGACTACAGCTCGGCATTCAACACCATAGTACCCTCAAGCTCGTCATCAAGCTCGAGACCCTGGGTCTCGGCCCCGCCCTGTGCAACTGGGTACTGGACTTCCTGACGGGCCGCCCCCAGGTGGTGAGGGTAGCAACAACCTCTCCTCCCCGCTGATCCTCAACACTGGGGCCCCACAAGGGTGCGTTCTGAGCCCTCTCCCCTGTACTCCCTGTTCACCCACGACTGCGTGGCCATGCACGCTCCAACTCAATCATCAAGTTTGCGGACGACACAAACAGTGGTAGGCTTGATTACCAACAACGACTGACGGCCTACAGGGAGGAGGTGAGGGCCCTCGGAGGTGTGGTGTCAGGAAGTAACCTCACACTCAACGTCAACAAAACTAAGGAGATGATTGTGGACTTCAGGAAACAGCAGAAGGAACACCCCCATCCACATCGATGGAACAGTAGTGGAGAGGGTAGCAAGTTTTAAGTTCCTCGGCATACACATCACAGACAAACTGAATTGGTCCACTCACACAGACAGCATCGTGAGGAAGGCGCAGCAGCGCCTCTTCAACCTCAGGAGGCTGAAGAAATCGGCTTGTCACCAAAAGCACTCACAAACTTCTACAGATGCACAATCGAGAGCATCCTGGCGGGCTGTATCACCGCCTGGTATGGCAACTGCACCGCCCTCAACCGTAAGGCTCAGAGGGTAGTGAGGTCTGCACAACGCATCACCGGGGCAAACTACCTGCCCTCCAGGACACCTACACCACCCGATGCTACAGGAAGGCCATAAAGATCATCAAGGACATCAACCACCCGGCACTGCCTGTTCACCGCTGTCATCCAGAAGGCGAGGTCAGTACAGGTGCATCAAAGCTGGGACCGAGAGACTGAAAAACAGCTTCTATCTCAAGGCCATCAGACTGTTAAACAGCCACCACTAACATTGAGTGGCTACTGCCAACACACTGTCAATGACACTGACTCTACTCAGCCACTTTAATCATGGGAATTGATGGGAAATGATGTAAATATATCACTAGCCACTTTAAACAATGCTACCTTATATAATGTTACTTACCCTACATTGTTCATCTCATATGCATACGTTGATACTGTACTCTATATCATCGACTGCATCCTTATGTAATACATGTATCACTAGCCACTTTAACTATGCCACTTGGTTTACATACTTACCTCATATGTATATACTGTACTCGATATCATCTACTGTATCTTGCCTATGCTGCTCTGTGCCATCACTCATTCATATATCCTTATGTACATATTCTTTATCCCCTTACACTGTGTATAAGACAGTAGTTTTTTTTGGAATTGTTAGTTAGATTACTTGCTCGTTATTACTGCATTGTCGGAACTAGAAGCACAAGCATTTCGCTACACTCGCATTAACATCTGCTAACCATGTATGTGACAA
>NW_024606721.1:0-11161 GCF_018296145.1 Oncorhynchus tshawytscha | reverse complement strand
ACAAACTCAAGAATATGGCTGCCTAAATATGGTTCCCAATCAGAGACAACGATAAGCACCTGCCTCTGATTGAGAACCACTCCAGACAGCCATAGACCTTACTAGACAACCCACTAAGCTACAATCCCAATACCACCACCAAAACCCCAAGACAAACACACCACAATTACAAAAACCCCATGCCACACCCTGGCCTGACCAAATACATAAAGATAAACACAAAATACTTTGACCAGGGCGTGACAGAACCCCCCTAAGGTGCGGACTCCCGAACGCACCTCAAAACAATAGGGAGGGTCCGGGTGGGCGTCTGTCCATGGTGGCGGCTCCGGCGCGGGGACGTGGACCCCCACTCCTTTAATGTCTTAGTCCCCTCTCCCTTCGTCCCTGGATAGTCCACCCTCGCCGCCGACCATGGCCTAGTAGTCCTCACCCAGAACCCCACTGGACTGAGGAGCAGATCGGGACTGAAGGACAGCTCGGGACCGAGGCAGCTCGGGACTGAGGGGAAGCTCGGGGAGTGAGAGAAAGCTCGGGAGTGAGAGAAAGCTCAGGAGTGAGAGAAAGCTCAGGAGTGAGAGGAAGCTCAGGAGTGAGAGGAAGCTCAGGAGTGAGAGGAAGCTCAGGAGTGAGAGGCTCAGGGGAGTGAGAGGAAGCTCAGGAGTGAGAGGAAGCTCAGGCAGGTAGATAGATCTACCAGCTCCTGGCTGGCTGGTGGTTTCAGCAGATCCTGGCTGACTGGCAGATCCTGGCTGACTGGCAGATCCTGGCTGACTGGCAGATCTGGAAGAGTCTGGTTGACTGGCAGATCTGGAATGGCAGATCTGGCGGCGCTGGGCAGACTGGCGGCGCTGGGCAGACTGGCGGCGCTGGCAGACTGGCATGCTGGGTGACTGGCGGCGCTGGGCAGACTGGCGGCGCTGGGCAGACTGGCGGTGCTGGGTAGACTGGTGGCGCTGGGCAGACTGACGACGCTGGGCAGACTGACGACGCTGGGCAGACTGGCGGTGCTGGGCAGACTGGCGGTGCTGGGCAGACTGGCGATGCTGGGCAGACTGGCGGCAGACTGGCGGCGCTGGGCAGACTGGCGGCACTAGACTGCTCCACTGGCTGGGCTGACAGACTCTGGCTAGCTGGCGATGCTATAGACTGACAGCTCTGGCGGCGCCGTGCTGACTGGCAGCTCCTTGCAGACTGGCAGCTCCTTACAGACTGACAGCTCCGTGCAGACTGACAGCTCTGGACTGACAGCTCCTGCAGACTGGCAGCCCATGCAGACTGGCGCTCAATGCAGACTGGCAGCTCCATGCAGACTGGCAGCTCTCATGCAGACTGGCTGCTCTATGCAGACTGACAGCTCTGGCTGCTTCAGCTTCATGCAGACTGACAGCTCTGGCTGCTCCATGACTGACAGCTGCTTCCGTGCAGACTGGCAGCTCGCTCGACTGGCTGCTTCATGTAGACTGACAGCTCTACGCCCTTGACTGACAGCTCCATGCAGACTGGCTCCATGTAGACTGGCTGCTTATGCAGACTGACAGCTCTGGGCTGCTTCATGCAGACTGACAGCTCTGGCTGCTCCATGTAGACTGACTGATGCAGACTGGCAGCTGGCTGCTTCATGTAGACTGGCTCTGCTTCATGCAGACTTGCAGCTCTGGCTGCTCCATGGACTGACAGCTCTGGCTGCTCCATGCTGCAGACTGACAGCTCTGGCTGCTCATGCAGACTGACAGCTCTGGCTGCTTCCATGCAGACTGGCAGCTCTGGCTGCGCTGAACAGGCGGGAGACTCCTGCAGCGCTGTGTCGGAGGAAGGCTCTGGCTGCGCTGAACAGGCGGGAGACTCCGGGGCAGCTCTGGAGATGAGGAAAGCTCTAACAGCGCTAGATAGGCGGGAGACTCGACAGCGCAGGAGAGGAGAAAGGCTCTGACAGCGCTGGAGAGGGCGAGGCGCACTGTAGGCCTGATGCGTGGTGCTGGTACTGGTGGTACTGGACCGAGGACACGCACAGGAAGCCTGGTGCGGGGAGCTGCTACCGGAGGGCTGGGGTGTGGAGGTGGTACTGGATAGACCGGACCGTGCAGGCGCACTGGAGCTCTTGAGCACCGAGCCTGCCCAACCTTACCTGGCCTCGATGCCCACTCTAGCCCGGCCGATACGAGGAGCTGGAATATACCGAACCGGGCTGTGCACCCGCACTGAGACACAGTGCGCTCCACAGCATAACACGGTGCCTGCCCGGTCTCTCCAGCCCCCCGGTAAGCACAGGAGTTTGCGCAGGTCTCCTACCTGGCATAGCCATACTCCCTGTAAGCCCCCCAAGAAATTTTTGGGGCTGACTCTCGGGCTTCCATCCGCTCTGCCGTGCTAGCTCCTCATAATGCCGCCTCTCTGCTTTTGCTGCCTCCAGCTCGGCTTTGGGGCGACAATAATCTCCAGGCTCATTCCAGGGTCCTTTACCGTCCAATTCCTCCTCCCATGTCCATTTCTCCAGGTGGTGCAACCTCTCCCACTGTAGCTGCTGCTGCTCCTGCTGCTGCTGCCTCTGTTGCCTCTTCTCCTGTTGCTCCTTTGGGCGGCTACACTCCCTGGTTTAGCCCAGGGTCCTCTCCCGTCGAAGATCTCCCCCATGACCAGAAATCCTTGTTGAGCATCTCCTTTTTCGGCTGCTCCTGCCTGTTGACAGGCCGCTTGGTCCGTTGGTGGTGGGTGATTCTGTAACGGTTTTCTAGTGGTGATGAAGGAGAGTCGGACCAAACTGCAGCGTGTCGATTGCGATCCATGTTTATTTAAACAAACGTAAAACACGACTAAACACGAACACTACAAACAATAAACGAAACGAAAACCGAAAACAGCCTATACTTGTGTCAACTAACATCAAACAAGGACATCAAGACACTCAGGACAATCACCCACGACAAACTCAAAGAATATGGCTGCCTAAATATGGTTCCCAATCAGAGACAACGATAAGCACCTGCCTCTGATTGAGAAACACTCCAGACAGCCATAGACCTTGCTAGACAACCCACTAAGCTACAATCCCAATACCACCACCAAAACCCCAAGACAAACACACCACAATTACAAAAACCCCATGCCACACCCTGGCCTGACCAAATACATAAAGATAAACAAAAAATACTTTGACCAGGGCGTGACACAGGTGTCATTAGTTGTCTCTGATTGAGAATCATACTTAGGTAGCCTGGGTTTCACTGTGGGTGATTGTTTCCGTGTCTGTGTTTGTCGCCACACGGTACTGTTTCGGTTTGTTCACTTCTCGCTTCTCCTCCTCAAACGAAGAGGAGGAGGAAAACCCTTACAGACGTCCTTGGGTAGGAGGAGGGAGTCTGGAAGGGCATCTAGGAATCTTTGGGTTGTCTGAGAATTTATAGCACAATGTTTGATGATCCTTGGTTGGGGTCTGAGCAGATTATTTGTTGCGGTTGCAAACGTAATAAAATGGTGGTCCGATAGTCCAGGATTATGAGGAAAAACATTAAGATCCACAACATTTATTCCACGGGACAAAACTAGGTCCAGAGTATGACTGTGGCCGTGAGTAGGTGCGGAGACATGTTGGACCAAAACCCACTGAGTCGATGATGGCTCCGAAAGCCTTTTGGAGTGGGCCTGTGGACTTTTCCATGTGAATATTGAAATCACCAAAAATTGGAATATTATCTGCCATGACTACAAGATCCGATAGGAATTCCGGGAACTCAGTGAGGAACGCTGCATATGGCCCAGGAGGCCTGTAAACAGTAGCTATAAAAATTGATTGAGGAGGCTGCATAGATTTCATGACTAGAAGCTCAAAAGACGAAAACTTCAGAGATTTGTTTTGTAAATTGAAATTTGCTGTCATAAATGTTAGCAACACCTCCGCCTTTGCAGGATGCGCGGGGATATGGTCACTAGTGTAACCAGGAGGTGAGGCCTCATTTAACACAGTAAATTCATCAGGCTTAAGCCATGTTTCAGTCAGGCCAATCACATCAAGATTATGATCAGTGATTAGTTAATTGACTATAACTGCCTTGGAAGTGAGGGATCTAACATTAAGTAGCCCTATTTTGAGATGTGAGGTATCACAATCTCTTTTCAATAATGGCAGGAATGGAGGAGGTCTTTATTCAGTGAGATTGCTAAGGCGAACACCGCCATGTTTAGTTTTGCCCAACCTAGGTTGAGGCACAGACACGGTCTCAATGGGGGATAGCTGAGCTGACTACACTGACTGTGCTAGTGGCAGACTTCACAAAGCTGGCAGGCTGGTTAACAGCCTGCTGCCTGGCCTGCACCCTAACTCGTTGTGGAGTGAAGGGAGTTAGAGCCCTGTCTATGTTCGTAGATAAGATGAGAGCACCCCTCAGCTAGGATGGAGTCCTTCACACCACAACAGGCCAGGCTTGGTCCTGTTTGTGGGTGAGTCCCAGAAAGAGGGCCAATTATCTGCAAAAGCTATCTTTTGGGGGGAGTTTCAACCAGCGATTGAGACTCTGCTGTAGAGCTCATCACTTCCCTAACTGGGGAGGGCCAGAGACAATTATTCGATGCCGACACATCTTTCTAGCTGATTTACACGCTGAAGCTATGTTGCGCTTGGTGACCTCTGACTTTTTCATCCTAACATCGTTGGTGCCGACGTGGATAACAAACAATCCCTATACTATCTACACTCGCCAGTTTTAGATTTAGCCAGCACCAATCTTTAGATTAGCCTTAACGTCGGTAGCCCTGCCCCCTGGTAAACAGTGTATGATCGCTGGATGATTTGTTTTAAGTCTAATACTACGGGTAATGGAGTTGCCAATGACTAGAGTTTTCAATTTGTTAGAGCTAATGGTTGGAGGCTTCGGCGTCTCAGACCCCGTAATGGGAGGAGTAGAGACCGGAGAAGGCTCGGCCTCTGCCTCTGACTGCTTAAGGTTATTTATAATAACATACAATTCACAACAAGATGCAATGTAGTAAAATACCTACCTTCTTGAGGTGGGGAGCTGGCCAAGCAGTGAAATCAAGGGTGGGGAAAACAGGCAAAACAGATGACGGATGATGGACAGAAATTCCCTCACATTGATGACATGAGACAAACAAGACACATGAAATTCGAAGTCAATTTGCACTGCTGTCTTTCTCTTTCTGTTTCTCCCTCTGTCTTTCACTCTCTTCCCACCTCTCTCTCTCCCTCTGTCACTTTCTTTCTCACTTCCTTCCTCTCGCTCTTTCTGTATTAGTCTCTCTGTCTAGCAAAGACTACTTGTAGGTTCCATTTGATCAAATCATTAATACAAGTTGCCATAACTCAACAGAAATATCTGTTGCTTGCACATTCGACATCACGTAAACTACGTATTTGTTATGTATATTCGTTATATATCGAGGAATCTAATAGAATAAACTCTAATTTAATCCAAAGTATCTATAAGATCAAGTCGGAAGTCACCATTTACTGAACTTCCAAAGTTATTAATGGGGAGAACTGGTTGAAAGTTGAAAGTCGGCTGAATGAGCGACACCGGTTGAGCATTCCTACAGCATTTCCTCCAGAAGCCATGAGAAAGTTGTCCGGCTGCGGGGACTGTGCGAAGGGGTTCATATTACTATCTGTACTTACTGGTGGTACAGACGCTGTTTCATTCTTTCCTACACTGAAATTACCCTTGCCTAACAATTGCGTCTGAAGCTGGGCTTACAGCACAGCTATCGTCGCTGTAAGGCAATTGTTCTCCTGTATATTATGCGTACAGCGACTGCAATTAGAAGGCATTATGTTAATGTTACTACTTACCTTCGGCTGGTGGAGGTCCTGACGAACCATGTCCAGATAAAGCGTCCGGAGTGAAAAAGTTGAATGAAAAGAAGTAGAGTGAGTGAAAAACAAAAACGTAATTAGAAAGTTAAAAAGTTGTCAGGTAGCAAAGTAAAGTTAGCAACAAAATGCACAACAGCACGTAAACAAGTCTGCAAGTTGTGTTCTGTCAATCCTTGTAGTCGCTGCCAGTTTGGAAGCCTTTGTTAAGGCCTCTAGTAGTACAAGTGATATAAAGCATCAAATATTTTTTCATATGCTGTAATGTTTGTAAACCCTTTACCTAGCAGCCAACTTGCTTGCACCAATCTCTTGTAATTACAGTAAAATACAACCCCCTCCCCCTAAACAAATTTAATTAATTCATTGATTCAGATAACGTTAGCATTTTTGTTTTTACCGTATAATACAGTACATTTTACAGTATTGTACTGTGTTATTACCTAGTACTTGCTTTGATACCGTATTTATATTTCAGTAGGTGTAGGCTACTGTAATATGAAATACAGAATTTTACTTGCCAACGAGCTGCCTGTAAGCTACTGTCAAATCCACAGTAACCCCTTTATAGTTTATGTGTGTCACTTGGAAGCTTCACTATTGTAGCCATATGACATAGCTAAATGTTGTTGTTGTGGTTTTCGTTGGATGTACTATTACTATTTTAATCCATATCTGACGGAAATAAAATGAAAAATGTAGACCAATGTTTTTACTTTAGATTTATAAACAATCTATAACTGAACAATGAACAATTTCTAGACTACTTATGAACCTCTTTATTAATCCTTTATACCTTAATGGTACATTTTTACCGGCCCAGCAGTTCTACTAATTGTCAGTATGTTTTCAACATAGGTCTGTTCTGCCCGTTTACAGTGTCAGATATAGATATATAAACGATAATTTTAAAAAATAATACCCAACCCTTTTATAGGATACCAAGTGTTTTAAAGTCCTGGAGATTATTTAATTAAACTTATTTCAGATGTATTTGTATTTATTAGGGATCTCCATTAGCTGTTGCCAAGGCATCGTGTCACATTCGTCATAACGAGGCGACCAAGGCGCAGCGGGGTAAGCGAACATAACTCTTAAATTAAAGAGAGAAATTAAAGAGAGAACACTGAACAGAACTAAACAAAACAACGAAATGAACGCAAAGCTATATAAACCGAGTGCTGACAGGCAACTACACATAGACAATAACCCACAAAATCAAAATGGAAATGGCAACCTAAATAGGATCCCCAATCAGAGACAACGATAAACAGCTGCCTCTGATTGGGAACCAATTCAGGCCCCCATAGACCTACATTTACCTAGACAAATTAAACCATAGATATACAAACAATCCTAGACAAGATTAAAAAACACTCCTACCACCCTCTTCACACCCTGACCTAACCAAAATAATAAAGAAAACAAAGATAACTAAGGTCAGGGCATGACACAGCAGCTACTCTTCCTGGGGTCCAAACATATTAAAGCACTTACATTACATATAAAACAAAAAAATACAACAGTAAATTATATAAAATTGTTACACATATATATATCTACAATACAACATGTTTAATACCACCCATACAACAATATCACAATGTATGCATATGCATGTGTCTGTACCTTTTTGTGTGTCTCTTCACAGTCCCCGTTGTTCCATAAGGTGTATTTTTACCTGTTTTTTAATCTGATTTTACTGCTTGCATCAGTTACCTGATGTGGAATAGAGTTGCATGTAGCCTCCCATAGTCTGTTCTTGATGTGGGGAATCTGAAGAGACCTCTAGTGGCATGTCTTGGGGGATATGCATGTGTGTCCGAGCTGTGTGCAAGTATTTTAAACACACAACTCGGTACATTCAGCTTGTCAAAACCTCTTACAAAAACAAGTAGTGATTAAGTCAATCTCTCGTCCACTTTGAACCAGGAGAGATTGACATGCATGTCATTAATGTTAGCTCTCCGTGTACTTTTAAGGGCGAGCCGTGCTGCCCTGTTCTGAGCCAAGTCTTTGTGGCACCTGACCACACTACTGAACAGTAGTCTAGGGTGACAAAACTAGGGCCTGTAAGACCTGCCTTGTTGATAGTGTTGTTAAGAAGGCAGAGGACAGACTTCTCCCCATTCTAGCTACTGTTGTATGAATATGTTATGACCATGACAGTTTACAAACCAGGGTTAACCTCTTGAAGCTACGGGGCACTATTATTATGTTTGGAAAAATAATGTTCCCAAAGTAAACGGCCTATTTCTCAGGACCGGATGCTAGAATATGCATGTCATTGACATATTAGGATAGAAAACACTCTAAAGTTTCCAAAACTGTCAAAATATTGTCTGTGAGTATAACAGAACTGATATTGCAGGTGAAACCCTGAGAAAAAATCTAACCAGAAAGTGGCTTCTATTTTGAAAACTCCATGTTCCATAGCCTCCCATTGCTCCATTTAAGGGAAATCAACCAGATTAATTTTCCTGTCGCTTCCTCAAGGTGTCAACAGTCTTCAGACATAGTTTCAGGCTTTTATTTTGAAGAATGAGCGTGAGCGACCACATTGCGTAAGTGGATAGGTGGGGGCTCTCAGGGTGAATTGTACGCAAAAGAGAAAGACGGCCATTGTTACTCGGTTCTAGTGAAAAGCCAACTGTCCCGGTTGATATATTATCGAATAGATATTTGAAAAACACCCCGAGGATTGATTATAAAAACGTCTGACATGTTTCTGTGGACATTATGGATATAATTTGGAATTTTTGTCTACGTTGTCGTGACCACGCTCTTTCCTGTGGATTCCTGGGCATAACGCACCAAACTAACGGAGGTATTTGGATATAAAAAATATCTTGATGGAACAAAAGGAACATTTGTTGTCTAACTGGGAGTCTTGTGAGTGAAAACATCCGAAGATCATCAAAGGTAAACAATTAATTTGATTGCTTTTCTGATTTTCGTGACCAAGTTACCTGATGCTAAGTGTACTTATTGTTTTGTCGAGTGATCGATAAACGTACACAAACGCTTGTATTGCTTTCGCTGTAAACATCATTTCAAAATCTGAGGCATTAGGTGTATTAACAAAAGGCTAAGCTGTGTTTTTGCAATATTGCACTAATTATTAAAATATGAATATTTTCTAGTAATATTATTTGACTGTGGCACTATGCTATTCAGCGTTGCTGATGACAATTATCCGGATCCGGTATAGGTGGTTCAGAGAGGTTGCTGTCATTTCAGTTGCTGTAGTAGCTGTAGTCAAAACCTCACTACTTCTTTATATCATTTATTTTGTTTCATAGTATAGTTTATTTTTCTTTCTATTTAGTTTAGTCACATGATTTCTTGATTTGCAGTACATCTGCCAGTCAGTTGGGCTGCCAGACCTATTTGTAATACCTTTTGCCTCATCCCTCTCAACCATTCCATTTTCAATTCCTCATCAATCCAAGGGAGTTAACTGTTTTTACAGTCATTTTTCTTAATGGGTGCGTGCTTATTAGTACCTGGAATAATCCATTTCTGTCATGACTCAGGATATAACCCAGATGCAGACACGGGAGGCGGATAGTACAGTTCTCAATCATGTATTATAACACAGGAGCAAGGAGCCAGGTCGAGGGCAGGCAGAAGTTCGTAATCACGTCAGAGTCAGACAGGTACAGGATGGCAGGCAGGCTCGGGGTCAGTGCAGGCAGAATGGTCAGAACCAGGAAAAAACTAGGAAACAGAATTAGAGGACCAGGAAGGCGGGAAATAACGCTGGTAAGACCTGACAAGACAAGACAAACTGGCAACAGACAAACAGAGAACACATGTATTTTTCATAGGGGATAATGGAGAAGATGGGTGACACCTGCAGGGGGGTGGAGACAAGCACAAGGACAGGTGAAACAGATCAGGGTGTGACAATTTCATAAATGTGTCATGTGCAGTGCCTGGTTGCTCCTCATTATACAAAACAGACCAGCAAATATTCTTTACATCATCAACATATGAATCACTACAAAACATATTGTATGACCTCTTATACACCGTATTTGGCCCAGCATTTAAACCTTTGGTTTCAGATATGGCTACTTTATTGTCATCACTACATCCTATGGAATTGGATACTGCTTTAAAGTAAATTTCAGCAACATTAGTAAATATGTGATCAATACATGTTGATGATTTCATTCCTTTGCTGTTTTTAAATTCCCCGGTAGGTTGTCTGACAACCTGAACCAGGTTGCAGGCACTGGTTACAGTGTGAAGTTTTTTCAGTGAGTGGGCAGCTTGGTGAGAGCCAGTAAATCACCCAGAAAATATACTTCTTTGTTGATATCACATACATTAACAAGCATTTCCCATACTATCCAGATACCTACTGTTAGCAATGGTGGTCTATAACAGCTTCCCACAGAATGTGGCTTAGGGTGAGTGTGCCTCAGTCGATGATGTGGAATACGCTGGGTCTCTTCACTGCTCTCCCCTCACTACTGAGCTGTTAGAACCTCTCCTTGCATCTTTGATGTGCAGTTAGGCTTTGTGGAGAGCGAGAGAGAGAGAGAGAGAGAGCAACAGTGCTAGAAAGAGTGTGGAGAGAGGTGGTAGAGAGAGAGAGAGAGAAAGAGGATGAGGGAGAAGTGGAAGAAGGATAGAGTGACAGAAGCACAGCTGGAGAGAGATGTTTGAATAATGTACTTTCATATCTGAGAACACCCTTCCAAAGGATGAACCAAAAAGAAAAATGTGGCGTCTCACCATGAGATCTCTACACTCTGATGTACCCTGGTCAGAAAATCCCTAGAGGATTACTGATTTTTCTAATAGAATCCTATAGGATTCTCACAATCCGATATGATTTTGTGTCAACTCTAACAGAATCCTTTGAAATAAAAACGAATCCTGTTGGATCCTGTAGGATTCTTGCAATCCTATAGGGGGTTGTGTCACCTGTACCAGAATCCAATTAGAAATGGTTTACTTAATTGAACCCATTGAATTAGTTCCAGTACAATACTACAACATTAATTACAACATTTTCATTGATCGGAAAAAACAGTTCTATAATTCATCTTTGTTTTATTCACCTGTAGGAGAGCCTGTCACCTGTCCATTTAAAAGTGACTAATGACATCACAGGTAGGATGAGCACGCAGTGTTAAGGGGTCAACACACTATACGCAAAGCAGGGGTTTTTGTCACAAAAGCGGCTCCTTGTTATCCGCTCCGTATAATTCCTTGCCAAAGACCGAGGGTAGTACTGAGTGAGTTTAGCAGCGTAAGTCCCGCCCCTGTTTTCTACATCACATATTGTCTGGTATCCCATTCTGGTGTAAGTGATACCAGAAG
>NW_024606720.1:0-11157 GCF_018296145.1 Oncorhynchus tshawytscha | reverse complement strand
CCTCTAACATACATTTGAACCTCCATTCACTCTCTTGTGGGAATAGTACATGGATGTGTGTGTGTGTGTGTGTGTGTGTGTGTGTGTGTGTGTGTGTGTGTGTGTGTGTGTGTGTGTGTGTGTGTGTGTGTGTGTGTGTGTGTGTGTGTGTATTTTCAGAACCTAAGCCAGTATATGCCCAGCCAGGCCAGCCTGATGTGGACCTGCCAGTCAGCCCCTCTGATGCCCCTGTGCCCAGCGCTGCCCACGATGACAGTATCCTACGGTATGTAGAAGTCTCTAACAGTATCCTACAGTATGTAGAAGTCTCTAACAGTATCCTACAGTATGTAGAAGTCTCTAACAGTATCCTACAGTATGTAGAAGTCTCTAACAGTATCCTACGGTATGTAGAAGTCTCTAACAGTATCCTACAGTATGTAGAAGTCTCTAACAGTATCCTACAGTATGTAGAAGTCTCTAACAGTATCCTACGGTATGTAGAAGTCTCTAACAGTATCCTACAGTATGTAGAAGTCTCTAACAGTATCCTACAGTATGTAGAAGTCTCTAACAGTATCCTACGGTATGTAGAAGTCTCTAACAGTATCCTACAGTATGTAGAAGTCTCTAACAGTATCCTACAGTATGTAGAAGTCTCTAACAGTATCCTACAGTATGTAGAAGTCTCTAACAGTATCCTACAGTATGTAGAAGTCTCTAACAGTATCCTACAGTATGTAGAAGTCTCTAACAGTATCCTACGGTATGTAGAAGTATCTATTCACCTGTCTCTAACAGTGTCCTACGGAATGTAGAAGTATCTATTCACCTGTCTCTATCCTATGGTACCTCCAACCTCCCGTCCTGCTCAATATTACGACAAAATAATGTTTTAACTTCAATGATCTTTGGCAGGGGACATCAAACAAATATAATTCCTAGAAGGGACAAAGCCCCTTCGACCATTGACTTGAATGGGAATAGCCATTCTAGAAAGACTATTTCTATGGGTGACACGTAAATATCACAGAGTGGGTCATTAACTGTCTATAACTGTCTTTCCTCTGTCCCCATCCCACCCTGTGTCCTCATTCCTCAGGCCGAGTATGAAGCTGGTGAAGTTTAAGAAGGGGGAGAGTGTGGGTCTGAGGCTGGCCGGGGAACGACGTGGGCATCTTCGTAGCAGGAGTCCTGGAGGACAGCCCAGCAGCTAAGGAGGGTCTGGAGGAGGGGGACCAAATTCTCAGGGTGAGACACGATACACCAGCAACTACACACTTCCGCTACTGCAACGACGCACTCGCTACGGCAACGACACACTCACTACAGCAACACTAAGGTTGTCGGTTCACTTTCACAGGGATCACGTACGCATACAAAACGGGTATGTGCTCACGTATTTTAACTAGGCAAGTCAGTTCAGAACAAATTATTATTTACAATGACAGCCTACCAGGGAACAGTGGGTTAACTGCCTTGGTCAGGGAAACAGTGGGTTAACTGCCTTGTTCAGGGGAACAGTGGGTTAACTGCCTTGTTCAGGGGAACAGTGGGTTAACTGCCTTGTTCAGGGAAACAGTGGGTTAAACTGCCTTGTTCAGGGAACAGTGGGTTAACTGCCTTGCTCAGGGAACAGTGGGTTAACTGCCTTGCTCAGGGGAACAGTGGGTTAAACTGCCTTGCTCAGGGGAACAGTGGGTTAACTGCCTTGTTCAGGGAACAGTGGGTTAACTGCCTTGTTCAGGGAACAGTGGGTTAACTGCCTTGTTCAGGGGAACAATGGGTTAACTGCCTTGTTCAGGGGAACAGTGGGTTAACTGCCTTGTTCAGGGAACAGTGGGTTAACTGCCTTGCTCAGGGAACAGTGGGTTAACTGCCTTGTTCAGGGAACAGTGGTTAACTGCCTTGCTCAGGGAAACAGTGGGTTAACTGCCTTGTTCAGGGGCAGAACTATAGCTTTTACCTTGTCAGCTTGGGGATTCAATGTAGCAACCTTCGATTATAACTCCACTCTAACCACTAGGCTACCTGCCGCCCCTCCACTCCAACTACTAGGCTACCTGCCGCCCCATCCACTCCACTCTAACCACTAGGCTACCTGCCGCCCTCCACTCCACTTCTAACCACTAGGCTACCTGCCGCCCTCCACTCCACTTCTAACCACTAGACTACCTGCCGCCCCTCCACTTCTAACCACTAGGCTACCTGCCGCCTCCGCTCTAACCACTAGGCTACCTGCCGCCACCCACTCTAACCACTAGGCTACCTGCCACCCCTCCACTCTAACCACTAGGCTACCTGCCGCCCTCCACTCCACTCTAACCACTAGGCTACCTGCCGCCCTCCACTCTAACCACTAGGCTACCTGCCACCCCTCCACTCTAACCACTAGGCTACCCTGCCGCCCTCCACTCTAACCACTAGGCTACCCTGCCGCCCTCCACTCTAACCACTAGGCTACCTGCCACCACTCCACTCTAACCACTAGGCTACCTGCCACCCCTCCACTCTAACCACTAGGCTACCTGCCACCCTCCACACTAACCACTAGGCTACCTGCCGCCCCTCCACTCTAACCACTAGGCTACCCTGCCGCCTCCGCTCTAACCACTAGGCTACCTGCCGCCCTCCGCTCTAACCACTAGGCTACCTGCCGCCACTCCACTCTAACCACTAGGCTACCTGCCACCCCTCCACTCTAACCACTAGGCTACCTGCCGCCCTCCACTCTAACCACTAGGCTACCTGCCACCCTCCACTCTAACCACTAGGCTACCTGCCACCCTCCACTCTAACCACTAGGCTACCCTGCCGCCCCTCCACTCTAACCACTAGGCTACCCTGCCGCCCCTCCACTCTAACCACTAGGCTACCTGCCGCCCCTCCACTCTAACCACTAGGCTACCTGCCGCCCTCCACTCTAACCACTAGGCTACCTGCCGCCCCTCCACTCTAACCACTAGGCTACCTGCCGCCCTCCACTCTAACCACTAGGCTACCTGCCGCCCTCCACTCTAACCACTAGGCTACCTGCCGCCCTCCACTCTAACCACTAGGCTACCTGCCGCCCTCCACTCTAACCACTAGGCTACCTGCCGCCTCCACTCTAACCACTAGGCTACCTGCCGCCCTCCACTCCACTCTAACCACTAGGCTACCTGCCGCCCTCCACTCCACTCTAACCACTAGGCTACCTGCCGCCTCCACTCTAACCACTAGGCTACCTGCCGCCCTCCACTCTAACCACTAGGCTACCTGCCGCCCTCCACTCTAACCACTAGGCTACCTGCCACCCCTACACTCTAACCACTAGGCTACCTGCCGCCCCTCCACTCTAACCACTAGGCTACCTGCCGCCCTCCACTCCACTCTAACCACTAGGCTACCTGCCGCCCCTCCACTCCACTCTAACCACTAGGCTACCTGCCGCCCTCCACTCTAACCACTAGGCTACCTGCCACCCCTCCACTCTAACCACTAGGCTACCTGCCACCCCTCCACACTAACCACTAGGCTACCCTGCCGCCCTCCACTCTAACCACTAGGCTACCTGCCGCCTCCACTCTAACCACTAGGCTACCTGCCGCCCTCCACTCTAACCACTAGGCTACCTGCCGCCCTCCACTCTAACCACTAGGCTACCTGCCGCCCTCCACTCTAACCACTAGGCTACCTGCCGCCTCCACTCTAGCCACTAGGCTACCTGCCGCCCTCCACTCTAACCACTAGGCTACCTGCCGCCCTCCACTCCACTCTAACCACTAGGCTACCTGCCGCCCCTCCACTCCACTCTAACCACTAGGCTACCTGCCGCCCTCCACTCTAACCACTAGGCTACCTGCCGCCCCTCCACTCTAACCACTAGGCTACCTGCCGCCCTCCACTCTAACCACTAGGCTACCTGCCACCCCCTACACTCTAACCACTAGGCTACCTGCCGCCCCCACTCTAACCACTAGGCTACCTGCCGCCCCTCCACTCCACTCTAACCACTAGGCTACCTGCCGCCCTCCACTCCACTCTAACCACTAGGCTACCTGCCGCCCTCCACTCTAACCACTAGGCTACCCTGCCGCCCTCCGCTCTAACCACTAGGCTACCTGCCGCCTCCGCTCTAACCACTAGGCTACCTGCCGCCACTCCACTCTAACCACTAGGCTACCTGCCACCCCTCCACTCTAACCACTAGGCTACCTGCCGCCCCTCCACTCTAACCACTAGGCTACCTGCCACCCTCCACTCTAACCACTAGGCTACCTGCCACCCTCCACACTAACCACTAGGCTACCCTGCCGCCCTCCACTCTAACCACTAGGCTACCCTGCCGCCCTCCACTTCTAACCACTAGGCTACCTGCCGCCCTCCACTCTAACCACTAGGCTACCTGCCGCCCCTCCACTCTAACCACTAGGCTACCTGCCGCCTCCACTCTAACCACTAGGCTACCTGCCGCCGCCTCCACTCTAACCACTAGGCTACCTGCCGCCCTCCACTCTAACCACTAGGCTACCTGCCGCCCTCCACTCTAACCACTAGGCTACCTGCCGCCTCCCACTTAGCCACTAGGCTACCTGCCGCCCCTCCACTCTAACCACTAGGCTACCTGCCGCCCTCCACTCCACTCTAACCACTAGGCTACCTGCCGCCCTCCACCCACTCTAACCACTAGGCTACCTGCCGCCCTCCACTCTAACCACTAGGCTACCTGCCGCCCTCCACTCTAACCACTAGGCTACCTGCCGCCCTCCACTCTAACCACTAGGCTACCTGCCACCCCTACACTCTAACCACTAGGCTACCTGCCGCCCTCCACTCTAACCACTAGGCTACCTGCCGCCCTCCACTCCACTCTAACCACTAGGCTACCTGCCGCCCCTCCACTCCACTCTAACCACTAGGCTACCTGCCGCCCTCCACTCTAACCACTAGGCTACCTGCCACCCTCCACTCTAACCACTAGGCTACCTGCCACCCTCCACACTAACCACTAGGCTACCCTGCCGCCCCTCCACTCTAACCACTAGGCTACCTGCCGCCCTCCACTCTAACCACTAGGCTACCTGCCGCCCTCCACTCTAACCACTAGGCTACCTGCCGCCCACTCCACTAGGCTACTAACCACTAGGCTACCTGCCGCCCTCCACTCTAACCACTAGGCTACCTGCCGCCTCCACTCTAACCACTAGGCTACCTGCCGCCCTCCACTCTAACCACTAGGCTACCTGCCGCCCCTCCACTCCACTCCGCTCTAACCACTAGGCTACCTGCCGCCCTCCACTCCACTCTAACCACTAGGCTACCTGCCGCCCTCCACTCTAACCACTAGGCTACCTGCCGCCCCTCCACTCTAACCACTAGGCTACCTGCCGCCCTCCACTCTAACCACTAGGCTACCTGCCACCCCTACACTCTAACCACTAGGCTACCTGCCGCCCCTCCACTCTAACCACTAGGCTACCTGCCGCCCCTCCACTCCACTCTAACCACTAGGCTACCTGCCGCCCACTCCACTCCACTCTAACCACTAGGCTACCTGCCGCCCTCCACTCTAACCACTAGGCTACCTGCCACCCTCCACTCTAACCACTAGGCTACCTGCTGCCCTCCACTCTAACCACTAGGCTACCTGCCGCCCCTACCACTCTAACCACTAGGCTACCTGCCACCCCTCCACTCTAACCACTAGGCTACCTGCCGCCCCTCCACTCTAACCACTAGGCTACCTGCCGCCCTCCACTCCACTCTAACCACTAGGCTACCTGCCGCCCTCCACTACCCACTCTAACCACTAGGCTACCTGCCGCCCTCCACTCTAACCACTAGGCTACCTGCCGCCTCCACTCTAACCACTAGGCTACCTGCCCCCTCCACTTCTAACCACTAGGCTACCTGCCGCCCTCCACTCCACTCTAACCACTAGGCTACCTGCCGCCCCTCCACTCCACTCTAACCACTAGGCTACCCTGCCGCCCTCCACTCTAACCACTAGGCTACCTGCCGCCCCTCCACTCTAACCACTAGGCTACCTGCCGCCCACCTCCACTCTAAACCACTAGGCTACCTGCCGCCCTCCACTCTAACCACTAGGCTACCTGCCGCCCTCCACTCTAACCACTAGGCTACCTGCCGCCTCCACTCTAACCACTAGGCTACCTGCCGCCCCTCCACTCTAACCACTAGGCTACCTGCCGCCCCTCCACTCCACTCTAACCACTAGGCTACCTGCCGCCCCTCCACTCCACTCTAACCACTAGGCTACCTGCCGCCCCTCCACTTCTAACCACTAGGCTACCTGCCGCCCTCCACTCTAACCACTAGGCTACCTGCCGCCCCTCCACTCTAACCACTAGGCTACCTGCCGCCCCTCCACTCTAACCACTAGGCTACCTGCCGCCCTCCACTCTAACCACTAGGCTACCTGCCGCCCCTCCCACTCCACTCTAACCACTAGGCTACCTGCCGCCCTCCACTCCACTCTAACCACTAGGCTACCTGCCGCCCTCCACTCTAACCACTAGGCTACCTGCCGCCCTCCACTCTAACCACTAGGCTACCTGCCGCCCTCCACTCTAACCACTAGGCTACCTGCCACCCCTCCACTCTAACCACTAGGCTACTGCCGCCCCTCCACTCTAACCACTAGGCTACCTGCCGCCCCTCCACTCTAACCACTAGGCTACCTGCCGCCCTCCACTCCACTCTAACCACTAGGCTACCTGCCGCCCCTCCACTCTAACCACTAGGCTACCTGCCACCCCTCCACTCTAACCACTAGGCTACCTGCCGCCCCTCCACTCTAACCACTAGGCTACCTGCCACCCCTACACTCTAACCACTAGGCTACCTGCCGCCCCTACACTCTAACCACTAGGCTACCTGCCGCCCTCCACTCTAACCACTAGGCTACCTGCCGCCCACTCCACTAGGCTCCCGCCTCCACTCTAACCACTAGGCTACCTGCCGCCCTCCACTCTAACCACTAGGCTACCTGCCGCCCCTCCACTCTAACCACTAGGCTACCTGCCGCCCCTCCACTCTAACCACTAGGCTACCTGCCGCCCCTCCACTCTAACCACTAGGCTACCTGCCACCCCTCCACTCTAACCACTAGGCTACCCACTGGCTACCTGCCGCCTCCACTCTAACCACTAGGCTACCTGCCGCCCTCCACTCTAACCACTAGGCTACCTGACGCCCCTCCACTCTAACCACTAGGCTACCTGCCCCTCCACTTAGGCTACCTGCTAACCACTAGGGCTACCTGCCGCCCACTCTCCACAGGCTACTCCGCCCCTCCACTCTAACCACTAGGCTACCTGCCGCCCCTCCACTTCTAACCACTAGGCTACCTGCCGCCCCTCCACTTCTAACCACTAGGCTACCTGCCGCCCCTCCACTCTAACCACTAGGCTACCTGCCGCCCTCCACTCCACTAACCACTAGGCTACCTGCCGCCCCTCCACTCTAACCACTAGGCTACCTGCCTAGGCTACCTGCCTCCACTCTAACCACTAGGCTACCTGCCGCCTCCACTCCACTCTAACCACTCTAACTAGGCTACCTGCCGCCCCTCCACTCTAACCACTAGGCTACCTGCCGCCCTCCACTCTAACCACTAGGCTACCTGCCGCCCCTCCACTCTAACCACTAGGCTACCTGCCGCCCTCCACTCTAACCACTAGGCTACCTGCCGCCTCCACTCTAACCACTAGGCTACCTGCCGCCTCCACTCTAACCACTCTAACCACTAGGCTACCTGCCGCCCCTCCACTCTAACCACTAGGCTACCTGCCGCCCCACTCCACTCTAACCACTAGGCTACCTGCCGCCCCTCCACTCTCTAACCACTAGGCTACCTGCCGCCCTCCACTCCACTCTAACCACTAGGCTACCTGCCGCCCTCCACTCCACTCTAACCACTCCACTTCTAACCACTAGGCTACCTGCCGCCCCTCCACTCTAACCACTAGGCTACCTGCCGCCCCTCCACTCTAACCACTAGGCTACCTGCCGCCCTCCACTCTAACCACTAGGCTACCTGCCGCCCCTCCACTCTAACCACTAGGCTACCTGCCGCCCTCCACTCTAACCACTAGGCTACCTGCCGCCCCTCCACTCCACTAACCACTAGGCTACCTAAACCACTAGGCTACCTGCCGCCCCTCCACTCTAACCACTAGGCTACCTGCCGCCCTCCACTCTAACCACTAGGCTACCTGCCGCCCTCCACTCTAAACCACTAGGCTACCTGCCGCCCTCCACTCTAACCACTAGGCTACCTGCCGCCCTCCACTTCTAACACTCTAACCAACTAGGCTACCTGCCGCCCTCCACTCCCACTAGGCTAACCAACCACTAGGCTACCTGCCGCCTCCCATCCACTCTAACCACTAGGCTACCTGCCGCCCTCCACTCTAACCACTAGGCTACCTGCCGCCCTCCACTCTAACCACTAGGCTAACCACTCTAACCACTAGGCTACCTGCCGCCCTCCACTCTAACCACTAGGCTAACCCTCCACTCTAACCACTAGGCTACCTGCTACACTGGCTACCTGCCGCCCCTCCACTCTAACCACTAGGCTACCTGCCGCCCTCCACTCTAACCACTAGGCTACCTGCCGCCCACTCCACTCTAACCACTAGGCTACACTCTAACCACTAGGCTACCTGCCGCCCTCCACTCTAACCACTAGGCTACCTGCCACCACTAAACCACTAGGCTACGCCCCTCCTCTAACCACTAGGCTACCTGCCGCCCTCCAAACCACTAGGCTACCTGCCGCCCTCCACTCCAACCACTAGGCTAACCACTAACCACTAGGCTACCTGCCGCCCTCCACTCTAACCACTAGGCTACCTGCTACCTGCCGCCCACTCCACTCTAACCACTCTAACCACTAGGCTACCTGCCGCCCTCCACTCTAACCACTAGGCTACCTGCCGCCCTCCACTCTAACCAACCTCTAACCACTAGGCTACCTGCCGCCCTCCACTCTAACCACTAGGCTACCTGCCGCCCTCTCCACTCTAACCAACTAGGCTACCTGCCGCCCTCCACTCTAACCACTAGGCTACCTGCCGCCCCTCCACTCTAACCACTAGGCTACCTGGCTCTAACCACTAGCTACGCCCACTCCACTCTAACCACTAGGCTACCTGCCGCCCTCCACTTCTAACCACTAGGCTACCTGCCGCCCCTCCACTCTAACCACTAGGCTACCTGCCACTCTAACCACTAGGCTACCTGCCGCCCTCCACTCTAACCACTAGGCTACCTGCCGCCCTCCACTCTAACCACTAGGCTACCTGCCGCCCTCCACTCTAACCACTAGGCTACCTGCCGCCCTCCACTCTAACCACTAGGCTACCTGCCACCCCTCCACTCTAACCACTAGGCTACCTGCCACCCCCACACTCTAACCACTAGGCTACCTGCCGCCCTCCACTCTAACCACTAGGCTACCTGCCGCCCTCCACTCCACTCTAACCACTAGGCTACCTGCCGCCCTCCACTCCACACTCTAACCACTAGGCTACCTGCCGCCCGCCCCTCCACTCTAACCACTAGGCTACCTGCCGCCCGCCCCTCCACTCCACTCCACTCTAACCACTAGGCTACCTGCCGCCCTCCACTCCACTCTAACCACTAGGCTACCTGCCGCCCTCCACTCTAACCACTAGGCTACCTGCCACCCTCCACTCTAACCACTAGGCTACCTGCTGCCCCTCCACTCTAACCACTAGGCTACCTGCCGCCCCTACACTCTAACCACTAGGCTACCTGCCCCCTCCACTCTAACCACTAGGCTACCTGCCGACCCTCCACTCTAACCACTAGAGTACCTGCCGCCCCACCACTCTAACCACTAGACTACCTGCCAACCCTCCACTCTAACCACTAGACTACCTGCCAACCCTCCACTCTAACCACTAGAGTACCTGCCGCCCTCCACTCTAACCACTAGACTACCTGCCAACCCTCCACTCTAACCACTAGAGTACCTGCCGCCCTCCACTCTAACCACTAGACTACCTGCCGCCCTCCACTCTAACCACTAGGCTACCTGCCGCCCTCCACTCTAACCACTAGACTACCTGCCAACCTCCACTCTAACCACTAGAGTACCTGCCGCCCTCCACTCCACTCTAACCACTAGGCTACCTGCCGCCCTCCATCTAACCACTAGGCTACCTGCCGCCCTCCACTCTAACCTCTAGGCTACCTGCCGCCCCTCCACTCTAACCACTAGGCTACCTGCCACCCCACACTCTAACCTCTAGGCTACCTGCCGCCCTCCACTCTAACCACTAGGCTACCTGCCACCCCTACTTTCTAACCACTAGGCTACCTGCCGCCCTCCACTCTAACCACTAGGCTACCTGCCGCCCTCCACTCTAACCACTAGGCTACCTGCCGCCCTCCGCTCTAACCACTAGGCTACCTGCCGCCCTCCACTCTAACCACTAGGCTACCTGCCCCTCCACTCTAACCACTAGGCTACCTGCCGACCCTCCACTCTAACCACTAGAGTACCTGCCGCCCTCCACTCTAACCACTAGACTACCTGCCAACCCTCCACTCTAACCACTAGACTACCTGCCAACCCTCCACTCTAACCACTAGAGTACCTGCCGCCCTCCACTCTAACTACTAGACTACCTGCCAACCCTCCACTCTAACCACTAGAGTACCTGCCGCCCCTCCACTCTAACCACTAGACTACCTGCCGCCCTCCACTCTAACCACTAGGCTACCTGCCGCCCCTCCACTCTAACCACTAGACTACCTGCCAACCCTCCACTCTAACCACTAGAGTACCTGCCGCCCCTCCACTCTAACCACTAGACTACCTGCCGCCCCTCCACTCTAACCACTAGACTACCTGCCACCCCTCCACTCTCCACTAGACTAACCCACTAGACTACCTGCCAACCCCACTAGACCACCTGCCGCCTCTAACCACTAGACTACCTGCCGCCCTCCACTCTAACCACTAGACTACCTGCCGCCCTCCACTCTAACCACTAGACTACCTGCCGCCCTCCACTCTAACCACTAGGCTACCTGCCGCCCTCCACTCTAACCACTAGACTACCTGCCACTCTAACCCTCCACTCTAACCACTAGAGTACCTGCCAACCCTCCACTCTAACCACTAGACTACCTGCCGCC
>NW_024606719.1:0-11137 GCF_018296145.1 Oncorhynchus tshawytscha | reverse complement strand
AGAAGACAACAGAATACAATGCGGATAGCCCCTCTAAATAGCCATAATTCCACACATGAGCAGTGTCTTGTCAATTCTGGTCATGCAAAGAACACTGGCAAACAATTGTTTTACCCCTGAGATGTTGAAGTCTTTGAGATCCGAATAGGTTGTGTACTCGGAGTATGAACCCAGGTTGATTGCAAGCCAGTCATTGTCATCGTGGATGTTCTGCCTGCAAGCTAAAAGACATGTATGGCCGTTTTGGTTATTGAAAAGTGGAGTACATTGATGTTATATTCAATAGACAAGGAAGCAACATGCCAACTGTTCACTCCTTTCAAACAAAGCACACTTCATCCAGCATAGGCGATGAAGAATCAAACAGAAAGCCAATGAGCACAACAACCTGCTTGGTGAGTCCTACCTGGTCCATTGATGAGGTGCACAGATTTCCTCAGGTATTTCAGCAGGACTCTTGCGATTCCTTCTCTTCTATCCTGAGTCATTTCAGGGAAAGCTCTGTCCATTCCATTTACACTGTAAATGGGAAAAGATACACTCATGACGCTTCCACCCCACATTTGCAATAGATTTTAGTCATCGAATCCATGGCTAATTTTAGCAGGAAGTTGGCCCCTACTCACATGACTTGGTAGTTGGTGCAGTTGACGTTTGAGGTAGCAATGGTGAGCATGACTTCATTAAAACTGGGGAGGATGGGAATCAGCTTTACTTGAACCATGCAATCCAGTCCAGCGTTTCGAACTCTGGGAATTGAAGGCTGATGATGTTGAACGTCTGATTCATCATCACATCTCTCACGGCTGGATGGATGTCAGGAATCTGTTGAAACACATGACCAGAGTTCCTCAACACTGAACAACTCATCACGGCATTCCATCAAGCTTTGCCGGTAATAAATGAAAGTAGAAGATTGATAGGTTGCTCGTTGCTCATTTGTTGTCCTTCACTATCCACAAAGGGAGACACAGGAAGACATGGGGATTGCTATTTGTCAAGATGAAATCATGCAGTTTGTTTATCTCAAAAGTGCATTACCTCTTCCTTTGCGGTCAGTTGCGTCAGAAACTCGTCAACATTTTTGAAAGCGTCTCCTTCCTCCAGCCGCGTAAACACAAGTTTAATGTCATCTGTGTCATTCAATGCCCCAGAGGTCAAGGTCAATTGTGCCACTTGGGTTGGGGTAAGCAGCGACAGTGATTCCTTCTACAAATAGAAAAAAAAAAGAAAGGTGGCACATGTCAGTGAGTGGCACGGTAATGTTATTGAGGGGATAACCATCCAGACAAACACCTAGGAAACTTACGCTGGAGAAGTCGGGATTAAGGACTTGTAACTCCTGCAGTTCTGCAAAAACAGAAAAGATGCCAAAGTTCCTCTGGAGCCAGTCCATGCTTCCACTGGTGTTTGAGACACAGCCGGGATCTGAAACAAAAGCAGAGTTAAACAAATGGACTTTAAGTTCCCCTAAGCAGATGACTTCAATGGATTGGCCCAGAGAAGTGTGTATGTTTTTGTGCTTTCCAGAACCATTTATTACCTGATGAGTCATTTCTTGAAAGGAATGGATAGATGTAATGAGTGAAGATCACTCGTTGTTGCTCTCTGTCCATGGAGGCTGATTGGTTGCTTAGAGCCTCAATGCTGAAAGAGAACAGAGCCCATGTTACCTATGTTATCTTGACTTCTTATTCAATTGTAGGCATATAACCAGTTGTATTGACGATGGCATTGGGTATCATGGATTTACATACACAATTTGGTAGGTCTGACAACTGAAGTTCTTTGAGCTGAGACAGGAGAGGAAATTCCTAGATGGAGATGCCAAGAATGGACGGAGCATCTTCTGGAACAACTTGTCAACGAAACTGGCGTTGTTCAGCTGTGCATTCATGAAGTTGTTGAGTTTGACATCTCCAATGGCATCAAGGACATTTGGCATAGCTGGACTGCTGGTGTTGGGGTTCTGGAAAGGTATAAACAGATGTGTATTGACAAAATCCACACATATTGCCAACATTTTGTTGTAATTCTGGGATTCAACATACCATGCTGGAGTAATCCAGAAGAGCCTGGTCTAGAATAGCAGCATTGTTTTGGAAGAACAGCTTCCACATTTCTGTTGAGTAAGTCTTTTTGCTGGACAATTGGCATTTCAGGATCGTCACCAAGTTGTCCGCTGACAGAAGGGTTGTCTTAAAGAAAAGAATGCAGGGACGTGAACCAAATTAGACAACTGTGACATCAACATGAGTAACATGAATAAAGAAGATGAGGACAAGAGAAATGTATCTGTTGCTACTGACAACATTTAGTGGTGAATTGAAAAAGCTTACTGAGGAACAGGCATATTCAGAGATGTTGAAATTGCAAAGGGATTCATTGGAATTCCCAATCGACATTTGTTGCTTCAGTTGTGTTCTGTAGGAAACGGTAATGAAAAATACATTATTAGTTTCCAAATGATACCTTGTGTGTCTCAATGTCTTACAACCTGCACTGTGCATGACAGCACTGAACCTACCTGTTAAATCCAGCACAAAGTTGTTTCTCTGCAAAAGAGAACATAAAAACAATAGTTCTTCAGACACAAATCATAAATTGCCAATCTGATTCAAGAAAATGTCAATTGCACAGCTAGCATCAACTTACCATTGACCAGTGTTTCTTTGCACTATATGGGGGGGAAATAATATTGTTACCAGTGTGAAATTAAATGAGAAATCAAAAGAGATGCTTTGGCTTTCTGAACAATGCCACAATGCAGATACCAGATGCATGACCTTTCCCATATCGTAAACAAAAGGTCTATTTGAAATAAGATCCCACTCAGAGAGTACTTACCACAATTAAAGCTGGAGGCCTTGAGCAACCTTTGAGGGGGATAATTTAAATAAGGTCAGTCAATCAACGGGAAGATTTGGGAGCATATGAGTTAGCAAAATAACATAATGCCTTTTTGGAGATTTTTAAATGTTCTATAAATGCTGGGCTCAGATGATACAGTGTCTGTTGTTGAAAAATAGCAGTTTATCACATACGTTGGAATGTCTTCATCAGTGCATCCAAGCTTGACTTTACACCCTGTGAGAGGTGAGGCGGAAGAGATTCCAAACTTTGGTCGAGACCCGTAAATCTGAGAGAAAAAGGAAAGAGACATTAGTGCAGTCTTTTGTCAATCTGTACTTTACGAGGTAGTCCCTTGTACGTTTGTTTGGGGTAAAGTAGTCTCTTACATGGCATTGTAGGATTCACAGGTGATGTTTAGGGGATATCAACCAATCTGCCAGGATGGAAGCTGGCCAGCAGAACAACCAGATTGACTTGGAACCACAGCTGGAAGTCTTTTGGCTCAAAAACGTCGAATTTGGGAGCAAGAGCCACCAAGGTCAGGTCTAGCATTGTGTCTCTTACGGCTGTGTTTGTGATGATAGTGATGTTTTCCTGGAAAATAAATGGTTCATGGTTTAGGAGGACATCCATTCATGCTGATTGTTTTGTCAGATGACTTTGTCGAGAGCCAGGTCTCACTGTACAAGGTCCATTCCAGCCAGAGAGTGATGTACTGACCTGCTTGGTGACTTCAACAAAAGTCACAAAGAACTCATTGAGCTGCTCTTCCCTTGGAGATTCCAGCAAGCTGATGAAAACGTTCTTCACAAGAGTCTCATTCTCCAGAGCGCCAGTGCTTGGGTCCAGTATCAATTCAGCTTTCTGGTTTGGTGAGAGGGAGTCTAGAACTGCCACCTGGGGAGAAGAAGACAACAGAATACAATGCATTAGCCCTCTAAATAGCCATAATTCCACACATGAGCAGTGTCAAACAAGTCAATTCTGGTCATGCAAAGAACACTGGCAAACAATTGTTTTACCCCTGAGATGTTGAAGTCTTTGAGATCCGAATAGGTTGTGTACTCGGAGTATGAACCCAGGTTGATTGCAAGCCAGTCATTGTCATCGTGGATGTCCTGCCTGCAAGCTAAAAGACATGTATGGCCGTTTTGGTTATTGAAAAGTGGAGTACATTGATGTTATATTCAATAGACAAGGAAGCAACATGCCAACTGTTCACTCCTTTCAAACAAAGCACACTTCATCCAGCATAGGCGATGAAGAATCAAACAGAAAGCCAATGAGCACAACAACCTGCTTGGTGAGTCCTACCTGGTCCATTGATGAGGTGCACAGATTTCCTCAGGTATTTCAGCAGGACTCTTGCGATTCCTTCTCTTCTATCCTGAGTCATTTCAGGGAAAGCTCTGTCCATTCCATTTACACTGTAAATGGGAAAAGATACACTCATGACGCTTCCACCCCACATTTGCAATAGATTTTAGTCATCGAATCCATGGCTAATTTTAGCAGGAAGTTGGCCCCTACTCACATGACTTGGTAGTTGGTGCAGTTGACGTTTGAGGTAGCAATGGTGAGCATGACTTCATTAAAACTGGGGAGGATGGGAATCAGCTTTACTTCGAACCATGCAATCCAGTCCAGCGTTTCGAACTCTGGGAATTGAAGGCTGATGATGTTGAACGTCTGATTCATCATCACATCTCTCACGGCTGGATGGATGTCAGGAATCTGTTGAAACACATGACCAGAGTTCCTCAACACTGAACAACTCATCACGGCATTCCATCAAGCTTTGCCGGTAATAAATGAAAGTAGAAGATTGATAGGTTGCTCGTTGCTCATTTGTTGTCCTTCACTATCCACAAAGGGAGACACAGGAAGACATGGGGATTGCTATTTGTCAAGATGAAATCATGCAGTTTGTTTATCTCAAAAGTGCATTACCTCTTCCTTTGCGGTCAGTTGCGTCAGAAACTCGTCAACATTTTTGAAAGCGTCTCCTTCCTCCAGCCGCGTAAACACAAGTTTAATGTCATCTGTGTCATTCAATGCCCCAGAGGTCAATGTCAATTGTGCCACTTGGGTTGGGGTAAGCAGCGACAGTGATTCCTTCTACAAATAGAAAAAGAAAAAGAAAGGTGGCACATGTCAGTGAGTGGCACGGTAATGTTATTGAGGGGATAACCATCCAGACAAACACCTAGGAAACTTACGCTGGAGAAGTCGGGATTAAGGACTTGTAACTCCTGCAGTTCTGCAAAAACAGAAAAGATGCCAAAGTTCCTCTGGAGCCAGTCCATGCTTCCACTGGTGTTTGAGACACAGCCGGGATCTGAAACAAAAGCAGAGTTAAACAAATGGACTTTAAGTTCCCTAAGCAGATGACTTCAATGGATTGGCCCAGAGAAGTGTGTATGTTTTTGTGCTTTCCAGAACCATTTATTACCTGATGAGTCATTTCTTGAAAGGAATGGATAGATGTAATGAGTGAAGATCACTCGTTGTTGCTCTCTGTCCATGGAGGCTGATTGGTTGCTTAGAGCCTCAATGCTGAAAGAGAACAGAGCCCATGTTACCTATGTTATCTTGACTTCTTATTCAATTGTAGGCATATAACCAGTTGTATTGACGATGGCATTGGGTATCATGGATTTACATACACAATTTGGTAGGTCTGACAACTGAAGTTCTTTGAGCTGAGACAGGAGAGGAAATTCCTAGATGGAGATGCCAAGAATGGACGGAGCATCTTCTGGAACAACTTGTCAACGAAACTGGCGTTGTTCAGCTGTGCATTCATGAAGTTGTTGAGTTTGACATCTCCAATGGCATCAAGGACATTTGGCATAGCTGGACTGCTGGTGTTGGGGTTCTGGAAAGGTATAAACAGATGTGTATTGACAAAATCCACACATATTGCCAACATTTTGTTGTAATTCTGGGATTCAACATACCATGCTGGAGTAATCCAGAAGAGCCTGGTCCAGAATAGCAGCATTGTTTTGGAAGAACAGCTTCCACATTTCTGTTGAGTAAGTCTTTTTGCTGGACAATTGGCATTTCAGGATCGTCACCAAGTTGTCCGCTGACAGAAGGGTTGTCTTAAAGAAAAGAATGCAGGGACGTGAACCAAATTAGACAACTGTGACATCAACATGAGTAACATCAATAAAGAAGATGAGGACAAGAGAAATGTATCTGTTGCTACTGACAACATTTAGTGGTGAATTGAAAAAGCTTACTGAGGAACAGGCATATTCAGAGATGTTGAAATTGCAAAGGGATTCATTGGAATTCCCAATCGACATTTGTTGCTTCAGTTGTGTTCTGTAGGAAACGGTAATGAAAAATACATTATTAGTTTCCAAATGATACCTTGTGTGTCTCAATGTCTTACAACCTGCACTGTGCAAGACAGCACTGAACCTACCTGTTAAATCCAGCACAAAGTTGTTTCTCTGCAAAAGAGAACATAAAAACAATAGTTCTTCAGACACAAATCATAAATTGCCAATCTGATTCAAGAAAATGTCAATTGCACAGCTAGCATCAACTTACCATTGACCAGTGTTTCTTTGCACTATATGGGGGGGAAATAATATTGTTACCAGTGTGAAATTAAATGAGAAATCAAAAGAGATGCTTTGGCTTTCTGAACAATGCCACAATGCAGATACCAGATGCATGACCTTTCCCATATCATAAACAAAATGTCTATTTGAAATAAGATCCCACTCAGAGAGTACTTACCACAATTAAAGCTGGAGGCCTTGAGCAACCTTTGAGGGGGATAATTTAAATAAGGTCAGTCAATCAACGGGAAGATTTGGGAGCATATGAGTTAGCAAAATAACATAATGCCTTTTTGGAGATTTTTTAAATGTTCTATAAATGCTGGGCTCAGATGATACAGTGTCTGTTGTTGAAAAATAGCAGTTTATCACATACGTTGGAATGTCTTCATCAGTGCATCCAAGCTTGACTTTACACCCTGTGAGAGGTGAGGCGGAAGAGATTCCAAACTTTGGTCGAGACCCGTAAATCTGAGAGAAAAAGGAAAGAGACATTAGTGCAGTCTTTTGTCAATCTGTACTTTACGAGGTAGTCCCTTGTACGTTTGTTTGGGGTAAAGTAGTCTCTTACATGGCATTGTAGGATTCACAGGTGATGTTTAGGGGGATATCAACCAATCTGCCAGGATGGAAGCTGGCCAGCAGAACAACCAGATTGACTTGGAACCACAGCTGGAAGTCTTTTGGCTCAAAAACGTCGAATTTGGGAGCAAGAGCCACCAAGGTCAGGTCTAGCATTGTGTCTCTTACGGCTGTGTTTGTGATGATAGTGATGTTTTCCTGGAAAATAAATGGTTCATGGTTTAGGAGGACATCCATTCATGCTGATTGTTTTGTCAGATGACTTTGTCGAGAGCCAGGTCTCACTGTACAAGGTCCATTCCAGCCAGAGAGTGATGTACTGACCTGCTTGGTGACTTCAACAAAAGTCACAAAGAACTCATTGAGCTGCTCTTCCCTTGGAGATTCCAGCAAGCTGATGAAAACGTTCTTCACAAGAGTCTCATTCTCCAGAGCGCCAGTGCTTGGGTCCAGTATCAATTCAGCTTTCTGGTTTGGTGAGAGGGAGTCTAGAACTGCCACCTGGGGAGAAGAAGACAACAGAATACAATGCATTAGCCCTCTAAATAGCCATAATTCCACACATGAGCAGTGTCAAACAAGTCAATTCTGGTCATGCAAAGAACACTGGCAAACAATTGTTTTACCCCTGAGATGTTGAAGTCTTTGAGATCCGAATAGGTTGTGTACTCGGAGTATGAACCCAGGTTGATTGCAAGCCAGTCATTGTCATCGTGGATGTCCTGCCTGCAAGCTAAAAGACATGTATGGCCGTTTTGGTTATTGAAAAGTGGAGTACATTGATGTTATATTCAATAGACAAGGAAGCAACATGCCAACTGTTCACTCCTTTCAAACAAAGCACACTTCATCCAGCATAGGCGATGAAGAATCAAACAGAAAGCCAATGAGCACAACAACCTGCTTGGTGAGTCCTACCTGGTCCATTGATGAGGTGCACAGATTTCCTCAGGTATTTCAGCAGGACTCTTGCGATTCCTTCTCTTCTATCCTGAGTCATTTCAGGGAAAGCTCTGTCCATTCCATTTACACTGTAAATGGGAAAAGATACACTCATGACGCTTCCACCCCACATTTGCAATAGATTTTAGTCATCGAATCCATGGCTAATTTTAGCAGGAAGTTGGCCCCTACTCACATGACTTGGTAGTTGGTGCAGTTGACGTTTGAGGTAGCAATGGTGAGCATGACTTCATTAAAACTGGGGAGGATGGGAATCAGCTTTACTTCGAACCATGCAATCCAGTCCAGCGTTTCGAACTCTGGGAATTGAAGGCTGATGATGTTGAACGTCTGATTCATCATCACATCTCTCACGGCTGGATGGATGTCAGGAATCTGTTGAAACACATGACCAGAGTTCCTCAACACTGAACAACTCATCACGGCATTCCATCGAGCTTTGCCGGTAATAAATGAAAGTAGAAGATTGATAGGTTGCTCGTTGCTCATTTGTTGTCCTTCACTATCCACAAAGGGAGACACAGGAAGACATGGGGATTGCTATTTGTCAAGATGAAATCATGCAGTTTGTTTATCTCAAAAGTGCATTACCTCTTCCTTTGCGGTCAGTTGCGTCAGAAACTCGTCAACATTTTTGAAAGCGTCTCCTTCCTCCAGCCGCGTAAACACAAGTTTAATGTCATCTGTGTCATTCAATGCCCCAGAGGTCAATGTCAATTGTGCCACTTGGGTTGGGGTAAGCAGCGACAGTGATTCCTTCTACAAATAGAAAAAGAAAAAGAAAGGTGGCACATGTCAGTGAGTGGCACGGTAATGTTATTGAGGGGATAACCATCCAGACAAACACCTAGGAAACTTACGCTGGAGAAGTCGGGATTAAGGACTTGTAACTCCTGCAGTTCTGCAAAAACAGAAAAGATGCCAAAGTTCCTCTGGAGCCAGTCCATGCTTCCACTGGTGTTTGAGACACAGCCGGGATCTGAAACAAAAGCAGAGTTAAACAAATGGACTTTAAGTTCCCTAAGCAGATGACTTCAATGGATTGGCCCAGAGAAGTGTGTATGTTTTTGTGCTTTCCAGAACCATTTATTACCTGATGAGTCATTTCTTGAAAGGAATGGATAGATGTAATGAGTGAAGATCACTCGTTGTTGCTCTCTGTCCATGGAGGCTGATTGGTTGCTTAGAGCCTCAATGCTGAAAGAGAACAGAGCCCATGTTACCTATGTTATCTTGACTTCTTATTCAATTGTAGGCATATAACCAGTTGTATTGACGATGGCATTGGGTATCATGGATTTACATACACAATTTGGTAGGTCTGACAACTGAAGTTCTTTGAGCTGAGACAGGAGAGGAAATTCCTAGATGGAGATGCCAAGAATGGACGGAGCATCTTCTGGAACAACTTGTCAACGAAACTGGCGTTGTTCAGCTGTGCATTCATGAAGTTGTTGAGTTTGACATCTCCAATGGCATCAAGGACATTTGGCATAGCTGGACTGCTGGTGTTGGGGTTCTGGAAAGGTATAAACAGATGTGTATTGACAAAATCCACACATATTGCCAACATTTTGTTGTAATTCTGGGATTCAACATACCATGCTGGAGTAATCCAGAAGAGCCTGGTCCAGAATAGCAGCATTGTTTTGGAAGAACAGCTTCCACATTTCTGTTGAGTAAGTCTTTTTGCTGGACAATTGGCATTTCAGGATCGTCACCAAGTTGTCCGCTGACAGAAGGGTTGTCTTAAAGAAAAGAATGCAGGGACGTGAACCAAATTAGACAACTGTGACATCAACATGAGTAACATCAATAAAGAAGATGAGGACAAGAGAAATGTATCTGTTGCTACTGACAACATTTAGTGGTGAATTGAAAAAGCTTACTGAGGAACAGGCATATTCAGAGATGTTGAAATTGCAAAGGGATTCATTGGAATTCCCAATCGACATTTGTTGCTTCAGTTGTGTTCTGTAGGAAACGGTAATGAAAAATACATTATTAGTTTCCAAATGATACCTTGTGTGTCTCAATGTCTTACAACATGCACTGTGCAAGACAGCACTGAACCTACCTGTTAAATCCAGCACAAAGTTGTTTCTCTGCAAAAGAGAACATAAAAACAATAGTTCTTCAGACACAAATCATAAATTGCCAATCTGATTCAAGAAAATAGAGATGCTTTGGCTTTCTAACAATGCCACAATGCAGATACCAGATGCATGACCTTTCCCATATCATAAACAAAATGTCTATTGAAATAAGATCCCACTCAGAGAGTACTTACCTAATTAAAGCTGGAGGCCTTGAGCAACCTTTGAGGGGGATCATTTAAATGAGTCAGTCAATCAGGGAAGATTTGGGAGCATATGAGTTAGCAAAATAACATAATGCCTTTTTGGAGATTTTTTAAATGTTCTATAAATGCTGGGCTCAGATGATACAGTGTCTGTTGTTGAAAAATAGCAGTTTATCACATACGTTGGAATGTCTTCATCAGTGCATCCAAGCTTGACTTTACACCCTGTGAGAGGTGAGGCGGGAAGATTCCAAACTTTGGTCGAGACCCGTAAATGCAGGAAAAAGGAAAGAGACATTAGTGCAGTCTTTTTGTCAATCTGTACTTTACGAGGTAGTCCTTGTACGTTTGTTTGGGGTAAAGTAGTCTCTTACATGGCATTGTAGGATTCACAGGTGATGTTTAGGGGATATCAACCAATCTGCCGGATGGAAGCTGGCCAACAGAACAACCAGATTGACTTGGAACCACAGCTGGAAGTCTTTTGGCTCAAAAACGTCGAATTTGGGAGCAAGAGCCACCAAGGTCAGGTCTAGCATTGTGTCTCTTACGGCTGTGTTTGTGATGATAGTGATGTTTTCCTGGAAAATAAATGGTTCATGGTTTAGGAGGACATCCATTCATGCTGATTGTTTTGTCAGATGACTTTGTCGAGAGCCAGGTCTCACTGTACAAGGTCCATTCCAGCCAGAGAGTGATGTACTGACCTGCTTGGTGACTTCAACAAAAGTCACAAAGAACTCATTGAGCTGCTCTTCCCTTGGAGATTCCAGCAAGCTGATGAAAACGTTCTTCACAAGAGTCTCATTCTCCAGAGCGCCAGTGCTTGGGTCCAGTATCAATTCAGCTTTCTGGTTTG
>NW_024606718.1:10000-11135 GCF_018296145.1 Oncorhynchus tshawytscha | reverse complement strand
TATGTTAATGTCTGTCAGGTGACTCTCCCCTCTATAGTATACATGGTAGTTCTATGTTAATAGTTCTATGTTAATGTCTGTCAGGTGACTCTCCCCTCTATAGTATACATGGTAGTTCTATGTTAACAGTTCTATGTTAATGTCTGTCAGGTGACTCTCCCCTCTATAGTATACATGGTAGTACTATGTTAATGTCTGTCAGGTGACTCTCCCCTCTATAGTATACATGGTAGTTCTATGTTAATAGTTCTATGTTAATGTCTGTCAGGTGACTCTCCCCTCTATAGTATACATGGTAGTTCTATGTTAATAGTTCTATGTTAATGTCTATCAGGTGACTCTCCCCTCTATAGTATACATGGTAGTTCTATGTTAACAGTTCTATGTTAATGTCTGTCAGGTGACTCTCCCCTCTATAGTATACATGGTAGTTCTATGTTAACAGTTCTATGTTAATGTCTGTCAGGTGACTCTCCCCTCTATAGTATACATGGTAGTACTATGTTAACAGTTCTATGTTAATGTCTGTCAGGTGACTCTCCCCTCTATAGTATACATGGTAGTTCTATGTTAATGTCTGTCAGGTGACTCTCCCCTCTATAGTATACATGGTAGTTCTATGTTAACAGTTCTATGTTAATGTCTGTCAGGTGACTCTCCCTCTATAGTATACATGGTAGTTCTATGTTAACAGTTCTATGTTAATGTCTGTCAGGTGACTCTCCTCTATAGTATACATGGTAGTTCTATGTTAATAGTTCTATGTTAATGTCTGTCAGGTGACTCTCCCCTCTATAGTATACATGGTAGTACTATGTTAATGTATGTCAGGTGACTCTCCCCTCTATAGTATACATGGTAGTTCTATGTTAATAGTTCTATGTTAATGTATGTCAGGTGACTCTCCCCTCTATAGTATACATGGTAGTTCTATGTTAATAGTTCTATGTTAATGTATGTCAGGTGACTCTCCCCTCTATAGTATACATGGTAGTTCTATGTTAAGGACTGTCAGGTGACTCTCCCCTCTATAGTATACATGGTAGTTCTATGTTAACAGTTCTATGTTAATGTCTGTCAGGTGACTCTCCCCTCTATAGTATACATGGTAGTTCTATGTTAATGTCTGTCAGGT
>NW_024606717.1:0-11131 GCF_018296145.1 Oncorhynchus tshawytscha | reverse complement strand
GCCGTCCCTGGAGGGGGTGCGTCACCTGAGTGGGTTGATTCACTGTTGTGGTCATCCTGTCTGCTGGCGCCCCCCTTGGGTTGTGCCGTGGCGGAGATCTTTGTGGGCTATACTCAGCCTTGTCTCAGGATGGTAAGTTGGTGGTTGAAGATATCCCTCTAGTGGTGTGGGGGGCTGTGCTTTGGCAAAGTGGGTGGGGTTATATCCTTCCTGTTTGGCCCTGTCCGGGGGTGACCTCGGATGGGGCCACAGTGTTCCTGACCCCTCAAATCAAATCAAATCAAATCAAATTTTATTTGTCACATACACATGGTTAGCAGATGTTAATGCGAGTGTAGCGAAATGCTTGTGCTTCTAGTTCCGACAATGCAGTAATAACGAGCAAGTAATCTAACTAACAATTCCAAAAAAAACTACTGTCATACACAGTGTAAGGGGATAAAGAATATGTACATAAGGATATATGAATGAGTGATGGTACAGAGCAGCATAGGCAAGATACAGTAGATGATATCGAGTACAGTATATACATATGAGATAAGTATGTAAACCAAGTGGCATAGTTAAAGTGGCAAGTGATACATGTATTACATAAGGATGCAGTCGATGATATAGAGTACAGTATCAACGTATGCATATGAGATGAACAATGTAGGGTAAGTAACATTATATAAGGTAGCATTGTTTAAAGTGGCTAGTGATATATTTACATCATTTCCCATCAATTCCCATGATTAAAGTGGCTGGAGTAGAGTCAGTGTCATTGACAGTGTGTTGGCAGTAGCCACTCAATGTTAGTGGTGGCTGTTTAACAGTCTGATGGCCTTGAGATAGAAGCTGTTTTTCAGTCTCTCGGTCCCAGCTTTGATGCACCTGTACTGACCTCGCCTTCTGGATGGCAGCGGGGTGAACAGGCAGTGGCTCGGGTGGTTGATGTCCTTGATGATCTTTATGGCCTTCCTGTAGCATCGGGTGGTGTAGGTGTCCTGGAGGGCAGGTAGTTTGCCCCCGGTGATGCGTTGTGCAGACCTCACTACCCTCTGGAGAGCCTTACGGTTGAGGGCGGTGCAGTTGCCATACCAGGCGGTGATACAGCCCGCCAGGATGCTCTCGATTGTGCATCTGTAGAAGTTTGTGAGTGCTTTTGGTGACAAGCCGAATTTCTTCAGCCTCCTGAGGTTGAAGAGGCGCTGCTGCGCCTTCCTCACGATGCTGTCTGTGTGAGTGGACCAATTCAGTTTGTCTGTGATGTGTATGCCGAGGAACTTAAAACTTGCTACCCTCTCCACTACTGTTCCATCGATGTGGATGGGGGTGTTCCTCTGCTGTTTCCTGAAGTCCACAATCATCTCCTTAGTTTTGTTGACGTTGAGTGTGAGGTTATTTTCCTGACACCACACTCCGAGGGCCCTCACCTCCTCCCTGTAGGCCGTCTCGTCGTTGTTGGTGATCAAGCCTACCACTGTTGTGTCGTCCCCAAACTTGATGATTGAGTTGGAGGCGTGCATGGCCACGCAGTCGTGGGTGAACAGGGAGTACAGGAGAGGGCTCAGAACGCACCCTTGTGGGGCCCCAGTGTTGAGGATCAGCGGGGAGGAGATGTTGTTGCCTACCCTCACCACCTGGGGCGGCCCGTCAGGAAGTCCAGTACCCAGTTGCACAGGGCGGGGTCGAGACCCAGGGTCTCGAGCTTGATGACGAGCTTGGAGGGTACTATGGTGTTGAATGCCGAGCTGTAGTCGATGAACAGCATTCTCACATAGGTATTCCTCTTGTCCAGATGGGTTAGGGCAGTGTGCAGTGTGGTTGAGATTGCATCGTCTGTGGACCTATTTGGGCGGTAAGCAAATTGGAGTGGGTCAAGGGTGTCAGGTAGGGTGGAGGTGATATGGTCCTTGACTAGTCTCTCAAAGCACTTCATGATGACGGATGTGAGTGCTACGGGCGGTAGTCGTTTAGCTCAGTTACCTTAGCTTTCTTGGGAACAGGAACAATGGTGGCCCTCTTGAAGCATGTGGGAACAGCAGACTGGTATAGGGATTGATTGAATATGTCCGTAAACACACCGGCCAGCTGGTCTGCGCATGCTCTGAGGGCGCGGCTGGGGATGCCGTCTGGGCCTGCAGCCTTGCGAGGGTTAACACGTTTAAATGTCTTACTCACTTCGGCTGCAGTGAAGGAGAGACCGCATGTTTCCGTTGCAGGCCGTGTCAGTGGCACTGTATTGTCCTCAAAGCGGGCAAAAAGTTATTTAGTCTGCCTGGGAGCAAGACATCCTGGTCCGTGACTGGGCTGGGTTTCTTCCTGTAGTCCGTGATTGACTGTAGACCCTGCCACATACCTCTTGTGTCTGAGCCGTTGAATTGAGATTCTACTTTGTCTCTGTACTGGCGCTTAGCTTGTTTGATAGCCTTGCGGAGGGAATAGCTGCACTGTTTGTATTCAGTCATGTTACCAGACACCTTGCCCTGATTAAAAGCAGTGGTTCGTGCCTTCAGTTTCACACGAATGCTGCCATCAATCTACGGTTTCTGGTTAGGGAATGTTTTAATCGTTGCTATGGGAACGACATCTTCAACGCACGTTCTAATGAACTCGCACACCGTATCAGCGTATTCGTCAATGTTGTTGTCTGACGCAATACGAAACATCTCCCAGTCCACGTGATGGAAGCAGTCTTGGAGTGTGGAGTCAGCTTGGTCGGACCAGCGTTGGACAGACCTCAGCGTGGGAGCTTCTTGTTTTAGTTTCTGTCTGTAGGCAGGGATCAACAAAATGGAGTCGTGGTCAGCTTTTCCGAAAGGGGGCGGGGCAGGGCCTTATATGCGTCGCGGAAGTTAGAGTAACAATGATCCAGGGTCTTTCCACCCCTGGTTGCGCAATCGATATGCTGATAAAATTTAGGGAGTCTTGTTTTCAGATTAGCCTTGTTAAAATCCCCAGCTACAATGAATGCAGCCTCCGGATAAATCGTTTCCAGTTTGCAGAGAGTTAAATAAAGTTCGTTCAGAGCCATCGATGTGTCTGCTTGGGGGATATATACGGCTGTGATTATAATCGAAGAGAATTCTCTTGGTAGATAATGAGGTCTACATTTGATTGTGAGGAATTCTAAATCAGGTGAACAGAAGGATTTGAGTTCCTGTATGTTTCTTTCATCACACCATGTCACGTTGGCCATAAGACATACGCCCCGCCCGTCTTCTTACCAGAAAGATGTTTGTTTCTGTCGGCGCGATGCGTGGAGAAACCCGCTGGCTGCACCGCTTCGGATTGCGTCTCTCCAGTGAGCCATGTTTCCGTGAAGCAAAGAACGTTACAGTCTCTGATGTCCCTCTGGAATGCTACCCTTGCTCGGATTTCATCAACCTTGTTGTCAAGAGACTGGACATTGGCAAGAAGAATGCTAGGGAGTGGTGCACGATGTGCCCGTCTCCGGAGTCTGACCAGAAGACCGCTTCGTTTCCCTCTTTTTCTGAGTCGTTTTTTTTTTTTTTGGTCGCTGCATGTGATCCACTCGGTTACACTGGTTGTAAGGCAGAACACAGGATCCGCGTCGCGAAAAACATATTCTTGGTCGTACTGATGGTGAGTTGACGCTGATCTTATATTCAGTAGTTCTTCTCGGCTGTATGTAAAGAAACCTAAGATGACCTGGGGTACTAGTGTAAGAAATAACACGTAAAAAACAAAAAACTGCATAGTTTCCTAGGAACGCGAAGCGAGGCGGCCATCTCTGTCGGCGCCGGAAGTACTCCTGTCTCAGCCTCCAGTATTTATGCTGCAGTAGTTTATGTGTCGGGGGCTAGGGTCAGTTTGTTATATCTGGAGTACCCCTCCTGTCCTATTCGGTGTCCTGTGTGAATCTAAGTGTGCGTTCTCTAATTCTCTCCTTCTCTCTTTCTTTCTCTCTCTCGGAGGACCTGAGCCCTAGGACCTGAGCTCCAGGACTACCTGACATGATGACTCCTTGCTGTCCCCAGTCCACCTGGCCATGCTGCTGTTCCAGTTTCAACTGACCTGAGCCCTAGGACCATGCCCCAGGACTACCTGACATGATGACTCCTTGCTGTCCCCAGTCCACTTGGCCATGCTGCTGCTCCAGTTTCAACTTCCACCTGACTGTGCTGCTGCTCCAGTTTCAACTGTTCTGCCTTATTATTATTCGACCATGCTGGTCATTTATGAACATTTGAACATCTTGGCCATGTTCTGTTATAATCTCCACCCGGCACAGCCAGAAGAGGACTAGCCACCCCACATAGCCTGGTTCCTCTCTAGGTTTCTTCCTAGGTTTTGGCCTTTCTAGGGAGTTTTTCCTAGCCACCATGCTTCTACACCTGCATTGCTTGCTGTTTGGGGTTTTAGGCTGGGTTTCTGTACAGCACTTTGAGATATCAGCTGATGTACGAAGGGCTATATAAATAAATTTGATTTGATTTGATTTGATGGTAGAGGGTTAGGGTTATTATGTTAACTGGTAGAGGGTTAGGGTTATTATGTTGACTGGTAGAGAGTTAGGGTTATTATGTTGACTGGTAGAGGGTTAGGGTTATTATGTTGACTGGTAGAGGGTTAGGGTTATTATGTTGACTGGTAGAGGGTTATTATGTTGACTGGTAGAGGGTTGGGGTTATTATGTTGACTGGTAGAGGGTTAGGGTTATTATGTTGACTGGTAGAGGGTTAGGGTTATTATGTTGACTGGTAGAGGGTTAGGGTTATTATGTTGACTGGTAGGGGGTTAGGGTTATTATGTTGGCCGGTAGAGGGTTAGGGTTATTATGTTGACTGGTAGAGGGTTATTATGTTGACAGGTAGACGGTTATTATGTTGAATGGTAGAGGGTTAGGGTTATTATGTTGACTGGTAGAGGGTTAGGGTTATTATGTTGACTGGTAGAGGGTTAGGGTTATTATGTTGACTGGTAGAGGGTTATTATGTTGACAGGTAGAGGGTTATTATGTTGATTGGTAGAGGGTTAGGGTTATTATGTTGACTGGTAGAGGGTTATTATGTTGACTGGTAGAGGGTTATTATGTTGACTGGTAGAGGGTTGGGGTTATTATGTTGACTGGTAGAGGGTTAGGGTTATTATGTTGACTGGTAGAGGGTTAGAGGGTTAGGGTTATTATGTTGACTGGTAGAGGGTCAGGGTTATTATGTTGACTGGTAGAGGGTTAGGGTTATTATGTTGGCTGGTAGAGGGTTATTATGTTGACTGGTAGAGGGTTATTATGTTGACTGGTAGAGAGTTAGGGTTATTATGTTGACCAGTAGAGGATTATTATGTTGACTGGTAGAGGGTTAGGGTTATTATGTTGACTGGTAGAGGGTTGGGGTTATTTTGTTGACTGGTAGAGGGTTATGATGTTGACTGGTAGAGGGTTATTATGTTGACTGGTAGAGGGTTAGGGTTATTATGTTGGCCAGTAGAGGGTTATTATGTTGACTGGTAGAGGGTTAGGGTTATTATGTTGACCAGTAGAGGGTTATTATGTTGACCGGTAGAGGGTTAGGGTTATTATGTTGGCTGGTAGAGGGTTAGGGTTATTATGTTGACTGGTAGAGGGTTATTATGTTGCCTGGTAGAGGGTTATTATGTTGACCAGTAGAGGGTTATTATGTTGCCTGGTAGAGGGCTGGGGTTATTATGTTGACTGGTAGAGGGTTAGGGTTATTATGTTGACTGGTAGAGGGTTATTATGTTGACTGGTAGAGGGTTATTATGTTGACTAGTAGAGTGTTAGGGTTATTATGTTGACTGGTAGAGGGTCATTATGTTGACTGGTAGAGGGTTATTATGTTGACTGGTAGGGGGTTATTATGTTGACTGGTAGAGGGTTAGGGTTATTATGTTGACTGGTAGAGGGTCATTATGTTGACTGGTAGAGGGTTATTATGTTGACTGGTAGAGGGTTATTATGTTGACTGGTAGAGGGTTAGGGTTATTATGTTGACTGGTAGAGGGTCATTATGTTGACTGGTAGAGGGTTATTATGTTGACTGGTAGAGGGTTATTATGTTGACTGGTAGAGGGTTATTATGTTGACTGGTAGAGGGTTATTATGTTGACTGGTAGAGGGTTATTATGTTGACTGGTAGAGGGTCAGCTAAAACTTTCAAAATGTTCCTTTCAAGGTCATCCTTGAATGTGTGTGTGCGTGTGCGTGTGCGTGTGCGTGTGTGTGTGTGTGTGTGTGTGTGGCCGGCCACATGCAACCTTGCTTGGGAGGGTCTGAGAGGGGTCGGCCAATCGAGCCGTTTAAGGAATGTCCAGCTGGTTGTTCTGGACCGAATACTATGTCAGGGAGGTCAGGGCCTCAGGGGGCCTGGAGGGCCCTTGTCTCTGCCAGGAGAATAAGTGTGTGTCCCGTGTGACTCAGTTGGTAGAGCATAGCGCCACCAGTATGAAAACGTATGCTCTGGATAAGACCGTCTTCTAAATGACTTGAAATGTGAATGTGTATGCATGCGTCTTTGTCATTAGAATCTCAGCCCTACCTCAGTCCTACCGCTGTCCTATCCCAGCCCTACCTCAGCCATATCCCAGCCCTACCTCAGCCCTACCTCAGCCATATCCCAGCTCTATCTCAGCCCTATCCCAGCCCTATCCCAGCTCTATCTCAGCACTATCTCAGCCCTACCTCAGCCCTAACTCAGCCCTAACTCAGCCCTAACTCAGCCCTAACTCAGCCCTAACTCAGCCATATCTCAGACCTATCCCAGCCTTATCCCAGCCATATCCCAGCCATATCCCAGCCATATCCCAGCCCTATCTCAGCCCTATCTCAGCCTTATTTCAGCCCTACCTCAGCCCTACCTCAACCCTATCCCAGCCCTATTTCATCCATATCTCAGCCCTATCTCAGCCCTATCTCAGCCTTATTTCAGCCCTACCTCAGCCCTACCTCAACCCTATCCCAGCCCTATTTCATCCATATCTCAGCCCTATCTCAGCTCTATCCCAGCCCTATCTCAGCACTAACTCAGCCATATCTCAGCCCTATCCCAGCCCTAACTCAGCCCTAACTCAGCCCTAACTCAGCCCTATCTCAGCCATATCCCAGCCCTATCTCAGCCATATCCCAGCCCTATCTCAGCCATATCTCAGCCATATCCCAGCCATATCCCAACCCTATCCCAGCCATATCCCAGCCCTATCTCAGCCATATCCCAGCCCTATCTCAGCCATATCCCAGCCCTATCTCAGCCATATCCCAGCCCTATCCCAGCCCTATCCCAGCCCTATCTCAGCCATATCCCAGCCCTATCTCAGCCATATCCCAGCCCTATCTCAGCCATATCCCAGCCCTATCTCAGCCATATCCCAGCCTTATCTCAGCCATATCCCAGCCCTATCTCAGCCATATCCCAGCCCTATCTCAGCCCTATCTCTGTCACACCCTGGTCAAAGTATTTTGTGTTTATCTTTATGTATTTGGTCAGGCCAGGGTGTGGCATGGGGTTTTTGTAATTGTGGTGTGTTTGTCTTGGGGTTTTGGTGGTGGTATTGGGATTGTAGCTTAGTGGGTTGTCTAGCAAGGTCTATGGCTGTCTGGAGTGGTTCTCAATCAGAGGCAGGTGCTTATCGTTGTCTCTGATTGGGAACCATATTTAGGCAGCCATATTCTTTGAGTTTGTCGTGGGTGATTGTCCTTAGTGTCTTACTTGTACTCTCTGTTAGTTTGCACTAGATAGGCTGTTTTCGGTTTTCATTACGTTTATTGTTTTGTAGTGTTTAGTGTTTAGTCGTGTTTACGTTTTGTTTAATAAATATGGATCGCAATCGACACGCTGCAGTTTGGTCCGACTCTCCTTCATCACCACTAGAAAACCGTTACAGAATCACCCACCACCAACGGACCAAGCGGCGTGTCAACAGGCAGGAGCAGCCGAAAAGGAGATGCTCAACAAGGATTTCTGGTCATGGGAGGAGATCTTCGACGGGAGAGGACCCTGGGCTAAACCAGGGGAGTGTAGCCGCCCAAAGGAGCAGCAGGAACAGAGGCAACAGAGGCAGCAACAGCAGGAGCAGCAGCTGCAGTGGGAGAGGCTGCACTACCTGGAGAAATGGACATGGGAGGACGTACTGGACGGTAAAGGACCCTGGAATCAGCCTGGAGATTATTGTCGCCCCAAAGCCGAGCTGGAGGCAGCAAAAGCAGAGAGGCGGCATTATGAGGAGCTAGCACGGCAGAGCGGATGGAAGCCCGAGAGTCAGCCCCAAAAATTTCTTGGGGGGGGGCTTACAGGGAGTATGGCTATGCCAGGTAGGAGACCTGCGCAAACTCCCTGTGCTTACCGGGGGCTGGAGAGACCGGGCAGGCACCGTGTTATGCTGTGGAGCGCACGGTGTCTCCAGTGCGGGTGCACAGCCCGGTTCGGTATATTCCAGCTCCGCGTATCGGCCGGGCTAGATTGAGCGTCGAGCCAAATGCCATGAAGCCGGCTCTACGCATCTGGTCCCCAGTGCGTCTCCTTGGGCCGGCTTACATGGCACCAGCCTTGCGCTCGGTGTCTCCGGTTCGCCTGCATAGCCCAGTGCAGGCTATTCCACCTCGCCGCACTGGCAGGGCAACCGGGAGCATTCAACCAGGTAAGGTTGGGCAGGCTCGGTGCTCAAGAGCCCCAGTGCGCCTGCACGGTCCGGTCTATCCAGTACCACCTCCACACCCCAGCCCTCCGGTAGCAGCTCCCGCACCAGGCTTCCTGTGCGTGTCCTCGATCCAGTACCACCAGTTCCAGCACCACGCACCAGGCCTTCAGTGTGCCTCGCATGTTCAGCGCAGCCAGCGCTTTTCTCCTCTCCTGCGCTGCTGGAGTCTCCCGCCTGTTTAGCGCAGCCAGAGCCTTTCTCCTCTACAGCGCTGCCGGAGCCTCCCGCCTGTTCAGCGCAGCCAGAGCCTTCCTCCTCTACAGAAATGCCGGAGTCTCCCGCCTATCTAGCGCTGTTAGAGCTTTCCTCATCTCCAGCGCTGCCGGAGTCTCCCGCCTGTTTAGCGCAGCCAGAGCCTTCCTCCGACACAGCGCTGCAGGAGTCTCCCGTCTGTTCAGCGCAGCCAGAGCTGCCAGTCTGCATGAAGCAGCCAGAGCTGTCAGTCTGCATGGAGCAGTCAGAGCTGTCAGTCCGCATGGAGCAGCCAGAGCTGTCAGTCTACATGAAGCAGCCCGAGCTGTCAGTCTGCATGAAGCAGCCAGTCTACATGGAGCAGCCAGAGCTGCCAGTCTGCATGAAGCAGCCAGAGCTGTCAGTCTGCATGGAACAGTCAGAGCTGTCAGTCTGCATGGAGCAGCCAGAGCTGTCAGTCTACATGAAGCAGCCCGAGCTGCCAGTCTGCATGAAGCAGTCAGTCTACATGGAGCAGCCAGAGCTGTCAGTCCGCATGGAGCAGCCAGAGCTGTCAGTCTACATGAAGCAGCCCGAGCTGTCAGTCTGCATGAAGCAGCCAGTCTACATGGAGCAGCCAGAGATGTCAGTCTGCATGAAGCAGCCAGAGCTGTCAGTCTGCATAGAGCAGCCGGTCTGCATGGAGCTGCCAGTCTGCAAGGAGCTGTCAGTCTGCACGGAGCTGTCAGTCTGCACGGAGTTGTCAGTCTGTAAGGAGCTGCCAGTCTGCAAGGAGCTGCCAGTCAGCACGGAGCCGCCAGAGCGGTCAGTCTGTAAGAAGCCGCCAGAGCTGTCAGCCTATATGGAGCAGCTAGTGCCGCCAGTCTGCCCAGCGCCGCCAGTGCCCCCAGTCTGCCCAGCGCCGTCAGTCTGCCCAGCATTGCCAGTCTGCCCAGCATCGCCAGTCTGCCCAGCACCGCCAATCTGCCCAGCGTCGTCAGTCTGCCCAGCGTCGTCAGTCTGCCCAGCACCGCCAGTCTGCCCAGCGCCGCCAGTCTGCCCAGCGCCGCCAGTCTGCCCAGCGCCGCCAGTCTGCCCAGCACCGCCAGTCTGCCCAGCGCCGCCAGTCTGCCCAGCACCGCCAGTCTGCCCAGCGCCGCCAATCTGCCCAGCGCCGCCAGATCTGCCAGTCAGCCAGACTCTTCCAGATCTGCCAGTCAGCCAGACTCTTCCAGATCTGCCAGTCAGCCAGACTCTTCCAGATCTGCCAGTCAACCAGACTCTTCCAGATCTGCCAGTCAACCAGACTCTTCCAGATCTGCCAGTCAACCAGACTCTTCCAGTCATCCAGACTCTTCCAGATCTGCCAGTCAACCAGACTCTTCCAGATCTGCCAGTCAACCAGACTCTTCCAGATCTGCCAGTCAACCAGACTCTTCCAGATCTGCCAGTCAGCCAGGATCTGCCAGTCAGCCAGGATCTGCCAGTCAGCCAGGATCTGCTGAAACCACCAGCCAGCCAGGAGCTGGTAGATCTATCTACCTGCCTGAGCTTCCTCTCACTCCTGAGCTTCCTCTCACTCCTGAGCTTCCTCTCACTCCTGAGCTTCCTCTCACTCCTGAGCTTCCTCTCACTCCTGAGCTTCCTCTCACTCCCGAGCTTCCCCTCAGTCCCGAGCTGCCTCGGTCCCGAGCTGTCCTTCAGTCCCGATCTGCTCCTCAGTCCAGTGGGGTTCTGGGTGAGGACTACTAGGCCATGGTCGGCGGCGAGGGTGGACTATCCAGGGACGAAGGGAGAGGGGACTAAGACATTAAAGGAGTGGGGTCCACGTCCCGCGCCGGAGCCGCCACCATGGACAGACGCCCACCCGGACCCTCCCTATTGTTTTGAGGTGCGTTCGGGAGTCCGCACCTTAGGGGGGGGGTTCTGTCACACCCTGGTCAAAGTATTTTGTGTTTATCTTTATGTATTTGGTCAGGCCAGGGTGTGGCATGGGGTTTTTGTAATTGTGGTGTGTTTGTCTTGGGGTTTTGGTGGTGGTATTGGGATTGTAGCTTAGTGGGTTGTCTAGCAAGGTCTATGGCTGTCTGGAGTGGTTCTCAATCAGAGGCAGGTGCTTATCGTTGTCTCTGATTGGGAACCATATTTAGGCAGCCATATTCTTTGAGTTTGTCGTGGTGATTGTCCTTAGTGTCTTACTTGTACTCTCTGTTAGTTTGCACTAGATAGGCTGTTTTCGGTTTTCATTACGTTTATTGTTTTGTAGTGTTTAGTGTTTAGTCGTGTTTACGTTTTGTTTAAT
>NW_024606716.1:2500-11120 GCF_018296145.1 Oncorhynchus tshawytscha | reverse complement strand
TGCACAGCGAACAGACACACACACACACACACACACACACACACACACACACACACACACACACACACACACACACACACACACACACACACACACACACACACAGCGAACAGAGAGAGACACAGACAGTGAACAGAGAGAGACACACAGAGTGAACAGAGAGAGAGACACACACAGTGAACAGAGAGAGACACACACAGTGAACAGAGAGACACACAGTGAACAGAGAGAGACACACACAGTGAACAGAGAGAGCGACACACACAGTGAACAGAGAGAGACACACACAGTGAACAGAGAGACACACACACACACAGTGAACAGAGAGTACACACACACACAGCGAACAGACACACACACACACAGCGAACAGAGAAACACACACAAACAGCGAAATAGAGAGACACACACACACACTGACTGACAGATATATTGTCTCAATATGGTGTTTGATGACCGATGCTGAGCTGGTTGATTATGTCGGTGATAAACCTATATGAAGGGCCCTGATAGGCTGATTGGCTCATTAAGATATGTATTGATTGGTCGGCTGATGGAGGTATTGACCATGTGTGTGTGTGCCTCCCGGTGTGTGTGTGTGCGTTTGTATGTGTATGTGTGTGTGTGTGTGTGTGTTCCAGTTGGTGGAGCCCCTGACCCCTAGCGGCACGGCCCCCAACCAGGCCCAGCTTCGTATTCTCAAAGAGACAGAGCTAAAGAGGGTTAAGATCCTCGGCTCGGGAGCCTTCGGCACCGTCCACAAGGTACGGTTGATTGTGCCTCTGTTTGTGAGTGTGCCTCTGTTTGTGAGTGTGCCTCTGTTTGTGATTGTGCCTCTGTTTGTGAGTGTGCCTCTGTTTGTGAGTGTGCCTCTGTTTGTGATGTGATTGTGCCTCTGTTTGTGAGTGTGCCTCTGTTTGTGAGTGTGCCTCTGTTTGTGAGTGTGCCTCTGTTTGATGTTTGTGAGTGTGCCTCTGTTTGTGAGTGTGCTCTGTTTGTGAGTGTGCCTCTGTTTGTGATTGTGCCTCTGTTTGTGAGTGTGCCTCTGTTTGTGATTGTGCCTCTGTTTGTGAGTGTGCCTCTGTTTGTGAGTGTGCCTCTGTTTGTGAGTGTGCCTCTGTTTGTGAGTGTGCCTCTGTTTGTGATTGTGCCTCTGTTTGTGAGTGTGCCTCTGTTTGTGATTGTGCCTCTGTTTGTGAGTGCCTCTGTTTGAGATTGTGCCTCTGTTTGTGATTGTGTGCCTCTGTTTGTGATTGTGCCTCTGTTTGTGATTGTGTTTGTGATTGTGCCTCTGTTTGTGATTGTGCCTCTGTTTGTGAGTGTGCCTCTGTTTGTGATTGTGCCTCTGTTTGTGAGTGTGCCTCTGTGCCTCTGTTTGTGATTGTGCCTCTGTTTGTGAGTTTGTGATTGTGCCTCTGTTTGTGATGTGCCTCTGTTTGTGAGTGTGCCTCTGTTTGTGATTGTGCCTCTGTTTGTGAGTGTGCCTCTGTTTGTGAGTGTGCCTCTGTTTGTGAGTGTGCCTCTGTTTGTGATTGTGCCTCTGTTTGTGATTGTGCCTCTGTTTGTGATTGTGCCTCTGTTTGTGAGTGTGCCTCTGTTTGTGATTGTGCCTCTGTGTGTGCCTCTGTTTGTGAGTGTGCCTCTGTTTGTGATTGTGCCTCTGTTTGTGATTGTGCCTCTGTTTGTGAGTGTGCCTCTGTTTGTGATTGTGCCTCTGTTTGTGAGTGTGTTTGTGAGTGTGCCTCTGTTTGTGAGTGTGCCTCTGTTTGTGAGTGTGCCTCTGTTTGTGATTGTGCCTCTGTTTGTGAGTGTGCCTCTGTTTGTGATTGTGCCTCTGTTTGTGAGGTGTGCCTCTGTTTGTGATGTGCCTCTGTTTGTGAGTGTGCCTCTGTTTGTGAGTGTGCCTCTGTTTGTGAGTGTGCCTCTGTTTGTGAGTGTGCCTCTGTTTGTGAGTGTGCCTCTGTTTGTGATTGCCTCTGTTTGTGAGTGTGCCTCTGTTTGTGAGTGTGCCTCTGTTTGTGAGTGTGCCTCTGTTTGTGAGTGTGCCTCTGTTTGTGAGTGTGCCTCTGTTTGTGAGTGTGCCTCTGTTTGTGATTGTGCCTCTGTTTGTGATTGTGCCTCTGCCTCTGTTTGTGAGTCTGTTGCCTCTGTTTGTGAGTGTGCCTCTGTTTGTGATTGAGTGTGCCTCTGTTTGTGAGTGTGCCTCTGTTTGTGATTGTGCCTCTGTTTGTGAGTGTGCCTCTGTTTGTGAGTGTGCCTCTGTTTGTGAGTGTGCCTCTGTTTGTGATTGTGCCTCTGTTTGTGAGTGTGCCTCTGTTTGTGATTGTGCCTCTGTTTGTGAGTGTGCCTCTGTTTGTGAGTGTGCCTCTGTTTGTGAGTGTGCCTCTGTTTGTGAGTGTGCCTCTGTTTGTGAGTGTGCCTCTGTTTGTGTGCCTCTGTTTGTGATTGTGCCTCTGTTTGTGAGTGTGCCTCTGTTTGTGATTGTGCCTCTGTTTGTGAGGGTGCCTCTGTTTGTGATTGTGCCTCTGTTTGTGATTGTGCCTCTGTTTGTGGTGTGCCTCTGTTTGTGATTGCCTCTGTTTGTGGTGTGCCTCTGTTTGTGAGTGTGCCTCTGTTTGCCTCTGTTTGTGAGTGTGCCTGTTTGTGATTGCCTCTGTTTGTGAGTGTGCCTCTGTTTGTGATTGTGCCTCTGTTTGTGGTGTGCCTGTTTGTGAGTGTGCCTCTGTTTGTGATTGCCTCTGTTTGTGGTGTGCCTCTGTTTGTGAGTGTGCCTCTGTTTGTGTGAGTGTGCCTCTGTGTGCCTCTGTTTGTGAGTGTGCCTCTGTTTGTGAGGGTGCCTCTGTTTGTGGAGTGTGCCTCTGTTTGTGAGTGTGCCTCTGTTTGTGAGTGTGCCTCTGTTTGTGAGTGTTAAGTGTGCCTCTGTTTGTGAGTGTGCCTCTGTTTGTGAGTGTGCCTCTGTTTGTGGGGTGTGCCTCTGTTTGTGAGAATTGTGCCTCTGTTTGTGGTGTGCCTCTGTTTGTGAGTGTGCCTCTGTTTGTGAGTGTGCCTCCTGTTTTGTGAGTGTGCCTTTCTGTTTGTGATGTGCCTCTGTTTGTGAGGGGGTGTGCCCTCTGTTTGTGAGAATTGTGCCTCTGTTTGTGGTGTGCCTCTGTTTGTGAGAGTGTGCCTCTGTTTGTGAGAGTGTGTGCCTCTGTTTGTGAAGTGTGCCTCTGTTTGTGAAGTGTGCCTCTGTTTGTGATTGTGCCTCTGTTTGTGAGGGTGCCTCTGTTTGTGATTGTGCCCTCTGTTTGTGAAGTGTGCCTTTTCTGTTTGTGAAGTGTACCTCTGTTTGTGAGAGTGTGCCTCTGTTTGTGATTTTGTGCCTCTGTTTGTGAAGTGTGCCTTTCTGTTTTGTGAGGTATTACTTGCCTCTGTTTGTGAGTATTGCCTCTGTTTGTGAGAGTGTTGTGCACTGTTTGTGAAATTGTGCCTCTGTTTGTGGTGTGCTCTGTTTGTGGTGTGCCTCTGTTTGTGAAGTGTGCCTCTGTTTGTGGGTGTGCCCCTCTGTTTGTGAGTGTACACTCTGTTTGTGGAGTGTGCCTCTGTTGTGGATTGTGCCTCTGTTTGTGATTGTGCCTCTGTTTGTGGTGTGCCTCTGTTTTGTGGGGAAATTGTGCCTCTGTTTTGGTGTGCCTCTGTTTGTGAAGTGTGCCTCTGTTTGTGGTGTGCCTCTGTTTGTGAGGGTGCCTCTGTTTGTGATTGTGCCTGTTTGTGAAGTGTGCCTCTGTTTGTGAAATTGTACTCTGTTTGTGGGGTATTGCCTCTGTTCGCGGGGTGTGCCTCTGTTTGTGAGTGTGCCTCTGTTTGTGAGGGTGTGCCTCTGTTTGTGAGGAGTGTGCCTCTGTTTGTGAAGTGTGCCTCTGTTTGTGATTGTGCCCCTGTTTGTGATTGTGCCTCTGTTTGTGAGTGTGCCTCTGTTTGTGATTGTGCCTCTTTTGTGAGTGTGCCTCTGTTTGTGGTGTGCCTCTGTTTGTGAGTGTGCCTCTGTTTGTGAGTGTGCCTCTGTTTGTGGTGTGCCTCTGTTTGTGGGTGTGCCTCTGTTTGTGATTGTGCCTCTGTTTCTGTTTGTCTGGCGCGGTGTGCCTCTGTTTGTGATTGTGCCTCTGTTTGTGATTGTGCCTCTGTTTGTGAAGTGTGCCTCTGTTTGTGAGTGTGCCTCTGTTTGTGAGTGTGCCTCTGTTTGTGGGTGTGCCTCTGTTTGTGAGTGTGCCCCTCTGTTTGTGAGTGTGCCTCTGTTTGTGATTGTGCCTCTGTTTGTGATTGTGCCTCTGTTTGTGATTGTGCCTCTGTTTGTGAGGTGTGCCTCTGTTTGTGAGTGTGCCTCTGTTTGTGAGTGTGCCTCTGTTTGTGATTGTGCCTCTGTTTGTGATTGTGCCTCTGTTTGTGAGTGTGCACTCTGTTTGTGATTGTGCCTCTGTTTGTGATTGTGCCTCTGTTTGTGATTGTGCCTCTGTTTGTGATTGTGCCTCTGTTTGTGAGTGTGCCTCTGTTTGTGAGTGTGCCTCTGTTTGTGATTGTGCCTCTGTTTGTGAGTGTGCCTCTGTTTGTGAGTGTGCCTCTGTTTGTGAGTGTGCCTCTGTTTGTGAGTGTGCCTCTGTTTGTGAAGGTGTGCCTCTGTTTGGTGAGGTGTGCCTCTGTTTTTGTGAGTGTGCCTCTGTTTGTGAGTGTGCCTCTGTTTGTGTGTGTGCCTCTGTTTGTGAGTGTGCCTCTGTTTGTGGTGTGCCTCTGTTTGTGAGTGTGCCTCTGTTTGTGAGTGTGCCTCTGTTTGTGAGGAGTGTGCCTGTTTGTGATTGTGCCTTTCTGTTTGTGATTGTGCCTTTCCTTATTTTGCCTGTAATTATTTTGCCCTGTAGTATTTTTTTTGGTTCATTTCTGTCCTGATATGATGGATGACAGTTTTGCCTGTGTATGACTGTGTGTTTTTGTATGTTGTAATACTGTGTATGAGAGTGTGTAATACTGTGTATGATGTGTGTATACTGTGTATGAGTGTGTACTGTGTATTGTGTAATACTGTGTATGACTGTGTGTAATACTGTGTATGAGTGTGTAATACTGTGTATGACTGTGTGTAATACTGTGTATGAGTGTGTAATACTGTGAATGACTGTGTGTAATACTGTGTATGACTGTGTGTAATACTGTGTATGACTGTGTGTAATACTGTGTATGACTGTGTGTAATACTGTGTATGACTGTGTGTAATACTGTGTATGACTGTGTGTAATACTGTGTATGACTGTGTAATACTGTGTATGACTGTGTAATACTGTGTGTATGACTGTGTGTAATACTGTGTGTAATACTGTGTATGACTGTGTGTAATACTGTGTAATACTGTGTATGACTGTGTGTAATACTGTGTATGACTGTGTGTAATACTGTGTATGACTGTGTGTAATACTGTGTATGACTGTGTGTAATACTGTGTTTGACTGTGTGTATACTGTGTATGACTGTGTGTAATACTGTGCATGACTGTGTAATACTGTGTATGACTGTGTGTAATACTATGTATGACTGTGTGTAATACTGTGTATGACTGTGTGTAATACTGTGTATGACTGTGTAATGACTGTGTGTAATACTGTGTAATACTGTGTATGACTGTGTGTAATACTGTGTATGACTGTGTGTAATACTGTGTATGACTGTGTGTAATACTGAGTATGACTGTGTGTAATACTGTGTTTGACTGTGTGTAATACTGTGTATTGAGTGTGTAATACTGTGTATGACTGTGTGTGTATACTGTGTATGACAATGTGTATACTGTGTATGATTGTGTGTACTGTGTATGACTGTGTGTAATACTGTGTATGAAGTGTGTATACTGTGTATGACTGCGTGTAATACTGTGTATGAGTGTGTAACCCTACTGTGTATGACTGTGTGTAATACTGTGTATGAGTGTGTAATACTGTGTATGACTGTGTGTAATACTGAAGTATGAGTGTGTAATACTGTGTATGACTGTGTGTAATACTGTGTATGACTGTGTGTAATACTGTGTATGAGTGTGTAATACTGTGTATGACTGTGTGTAATACTGTGTATGACTGTGTGTATACTGTGTATGACTGTGTGTAATACTGTGTATGACTGTGTGTAATACTGTGTGTATACTGTGTGTATGACTGTGTGTAATACTGTATGTAATACTGTGTATGACTGTGTGTAATACTGTGTAATACTGTGTATGACTGTGTGTAATACTGTGTATGACTGTGTGTAATACTGTGTATGACTGTGTGTAATACTGTGTATGACTGTGTGTAATACTGTGTATGACTGTGTGTAATACTGTGTATGAGTGTGTAATACTGTGTATGACTGCGTGTAATACTGTGTATGAGTGTGTAATACTGTGTATGACTCTGTGTAATACTGTGTATGACTGTGTGTAATACTGTGTATGACTGTCTTTTTTCATTATTTCTGACATTGCTTCTATTCTCTGAGATTGTGGGAATGGTTTATGTGTCTCCTTTCAGTGTGTTAAAGTGTGTCGATATGTCCATAGGAGTTTGTGTTTAGCAGTGGTAACTCTCAGTGCCTGTGTATTTCAGGGTATCTGGGTCCCAGAGGGAGAGACAGTAAAGATCCCAGTGGCCATAAAGATCCTGAATGAAGCCACGGGGCCCAAAGCAAACGTGAGTTCATGGACGTGAGTATTACACCACAGCTGTGTGTGTGTGTGTGTGTGTGTGCGTGTGTGTGTGTGTGTGTGTGTGTGTGTGTGTTCGTGTGTGTGTGTGTGTGTGTGTGTGTGTTCGTGTGTGTGTGTTAGTGTGTGCATTACACACATATACTATTGTCTTCTGAGGTATTAGTTGAGCTCATTCCATCTTCTGAAACCTCAGTCTAGTCAGGTTGATCAGTTCAGCCCAGAACCCCCTGCTTAATGCCTGGCATGTAGTCTAATGCACCAGGTCTGTTCACATCACCAGGTGTTTATATGGCATACAGTCTTGTCTGGATCACTGGGTAGAGGGTATGCAGGGAAGAGGACAGAGGATGAGGGAGAGGAGGTAGAGTCCTTGACTTGCCTTGAGCCAAGCCTGGGTTGGGGTAGGATAGAGATTGGGGTAGGATAGAGGATGGTGTAGGATAGATAATGGGGTGATAGAGGATGGGGTAGGACAGAGGATGTGTGGTAGGATAGAGAATGGGGTAGGATAGAGGATGGGGTTTGGGGTTGGATAGAGGATAGGGAGTAGGGGTAGAGGATTGGGTATGGAACCGAGGATGGGGTAGGGGTTATGGGGGGGTTAGGGGTTTAGGAGGACTAGGGATGGGGTAGGGGCTAGGTTAGAGGTTGGGGTAGGGATGGATAGGGTTAGCTAGATTATATAGGATGGGGCAGTAGAGAACAGAGGATGGGGTAGGATTATAGGATGGGGAAAGGCTAGAGGTCAGGCAGGGACTATGTGACGGGGCAGTGGCCAGGAGGACGGGCATGCATTACAGAGGATGGGATAGGGGACGGGGCAGGCTTCCAGATGACGGGGCAGGGGATCATGCAGGACGGGGCAGTCGCCAGACGGGGGCAGGGACTACAAACGGGCAGGGCTAGAGGTCAGGCAGGATAGATACTGGGGCAGGGTCATGGGACGGGGCAGGGGGCCGAGGATCAGTGGCGGCCAGATGACGGGGCAAGGCCAGATGACAGCACAGGGTTAGAGGATGGGGGTATGTATTATATATAGGATGAGGTAGGCTTAGAGGATGGGGTAGGATTATAGGATGAGATTAGCGTTAGAGGATGGGGTAGGGATTATAAAATGGGGTAGGGTTAGAGGTTGGGGTACTGGGGTAGGGGTTATGGGATGGGGTAGGGGTTGGCAGATTGGACTTGGGGATGGGGTAAGGGTTAGAGGACGGGATGCAGGATAGAGCATGGGGTTAGGATAGGGTAGGGGTTAGAGGATTGGGTAAGGGTTAAAGGATGGGAGTATAGAGTATGGGGTTTGGGGATAGAGGATGTGGTAGGATAGGGGATGGGGTAAGAAGGACGATGGGGTAAGGTGGAGGATTGGGGTAGGGTCTATCAAGCATGCTGGTTGGAGAAAGACATTTTGCCAAACCTAATTGAAAAGCCCCATCCTCCCTTGCTTCTCCCTCCTTCCTGTCTCCCAGTGGATGGCGTTGGACATCCAGAGCCCACATGGCTCCCCAGTTTTAAACTGCAATCTAAAAAGCAGGCCCACAGGCTGCCACTGGGACAGTTAGAGACAGACCAGCTGTTTCTCCTCACACACACACACACACACACACTGCTTAGCATCATTCACTATCTGGAAGTGTGTGTGTGTGTGTGTGTGTGTGTGTGTGTGTGTGTGTGTGTGTGTGTGTGTGTGTGTGTGTGTGTTGTGTGTGTGTGTGTGTGTGTGTGTGTTGGAATAGTTGGAATAATTCATGTGAATGAATGATTATATTAACAACTATATATTACTCATAAAGACACTCATGAACACTATCATAAACGCACAGCTTTGCATCCCTGGGGCTGTGCCAGTCTATCACTGGGGCTGTGCCAGTCTATCCCTGGGGCTGTGCCAGTCTATCCCTGGGGCTTTGC
>NW_024606715.1:0-11106 GCF_018296145.1 Oncorhynchus tshawytscha | reverse complement strand
GATGTTTCACAGTCAAAGTCCTGCAATAAGAGCTAAGAAGCTAATATTTGTGTAAACTGTTGATAATAGTTTTCTGTTGGTGTCACCTGTTTCATGGGTGCACAATCCAACTCGTTTCATAAAGTCATATTAGAATGCCCCCAATACAATGGGGGCAAGCGGGTACCAGGCCTATGTCCAGCTGGAGGACGGAGATGTTGGCCACATTCAGATATAAATGTATTATGTAGAACAAACATGCCTCTGATTCTAAGGAATCATCTCAGTTCTATGCAGGGCATTTCTATCTGCAACTTTCCACAACATTTTTGTACTGAACATCCCCAGGCGAAACCCCCACTGAGCTAACGAACCTGCAAAGCCTAACAAATGAACGTGTTGTGGACCCCGCGCCGTGTGCTTTTTAAAATTTTTATCACGTCGTTCACTCACTCGGTTTGACACAAAACCTTTCCCAAACGTGATAATACCTTGATTTGTTTGTTTGTTATCTAACATGTCATAACGTTATTTCGATATTAGACCATTTAAAAGTGCGATTACATACCTGTAGTAATAAAGACAAAAGGACAGAACAGTTCTGTCGTATTCTTAACTGTAATGAATGGCATACGCCTACCGGAACTCCCGGTTCCCCCTCCCCCACCACCACAGTACAACAGCGACATCTATTGGACTGATGGACTAACTATTGCTAAAGCATGTAGAATATAAAAGTGAGATTGATTAGCTAGACAAATAAACCTTGGTTTAAAAAACTAAAGTGGTGTCTGTTTTAGTGTCTACGTTTTTCAACCCATTACATATGTATTGTAGATGATCTCTGTGGAAGGCTAAGAAGATCATCAAGATCCTCCGCCACCCGAGACACGGCCTGTTCACCCTGCTACCATCTATCATGCGGAGACAGTACAGGAGCATCAAAGCTGGGACAGAGAAAATGAAACCGCTTTTATCTCCAGGCCACAAGACTGTTAAACAGTCATCACTGATTTGATGTAGAAAATATTGGTGACTTGCAACTTGGCTTGTCCCAATGTATACTGGTGTCATGACATGTATTGAGTAGATAAATACAGATATATATGATTTTGAATGCCTTGAATTAAACAAAAGCATTATATTTACTGTAAAGTTAACCCCCCAAAAAAACTACAATGATTCAGTAGATCAATAAAGTTGCAGTTCTCTAGCAGGGCTCCCAAATGGCACTGCGGTCTAAGGCACAGCATTTCAGTGCTTGAGGTGTCACTACAGACACCCTGGTTCGAATCCAGGCTCAATTGGCCCAGCATCGTCTGGGTTCGGCCAGTATAAGTCATCATTGTAACTAAGAATTTGTTCTTGTGTCTAATTAATTAAAGGTCTCAGATGCTTATGATGCAAAAACATGTTAGAGAATAGGTCAGATTTAGCTTTGTGATGCTCATTTCAACTTCCTGTCTTGTTCAGCTTCAGAAAAACTTAAAATATGATTTTTTTTGTTTGACCAGTACAATTTCACGTACAAACGTTATTTTTCATGGGAAGATCAATTAAGCCGGCTTCAATGGAGCTGTCCAAACATATTCATCATCAATGACTCAACTAACTAATCTAGTTTTAAAATAAAATGTAACAAACACATGTTCTTTTGTTTGTTGATGTACAGATTATGTAGTAAAAAAATGTCTCTCCCCAAACTAATAACTGATAATCACACCATCTCTATCTGATACATGTAGTGTCTGCTAGCTCATTACCACAGAAAACTGCAGAGGGAAGCACTACCACCCAGTCAACCAGCCTCACAGAGGATATTCAACCCTAAAGGCAAATCCAAGGTCATCTCAATATCTTTACAGTAGAAGCTAACAAAACACACCAAAACTGACAAGGTGAATACTGATCAGTAAAGAGAGGCTATCATTCTATGATGCTCCCTTTTCTCTGCATTGTTCTCTCACACTGAGAAACAACAGGATTACAGAAGATTGTGCAACGATTTATTGAGAATTAAGTGATGGGATGATTTTAATCTTAGCCAGTCAGAGAACAGATGAGGAATCTCACATTTATAGATTGGTGTCCTTTTAAGTTGCTCTGCTGAAAGAAACTCTTCCCACAATCAGAACAGGAGTAGGGCTTCTCTCTAGTGTTGACTGATGAACTGTCAGATCCCTTGATATTTTGCAGCTCTTCCCACAGTCAGAGCAGGGATACAGATTCTCTCCAGTGTGTATTTTTAGCTTTGATAGTGTTAAAAAGAAAAATGCTATTGCAGCCTCTTTGCAATAAGGAATTGAGACCAAAAGCTCAAGAGAAGTTTAAGAGAGTGTTTAATACCAATGATACAGTCAGCTGAGTGCATGCATTTAGAAAGCTCACAACACATTTTATACTCTTCCCTTATGGGCGTCACCTCCCCAGCTATACATTTTATGGCCCCAATGAGTTTCCCTCTTTTCCCCTGTGGAATGTCCATGGTCCTCTCTTTGTTTAGCCAGATGTCAGAATCACAACCCTTCCATCTTGTTCTGAGCCTGACCCTGCTCTCTGATCCTAGGCAATTTCCTCTTCTCTGATTGGGTCAACATTTCTAAATTAGCATACACACAGTTTCATGTCCTAAACTCCATTAATCCTCACAGTAATCATTCACTAAACAGGATACACACTAACTACAGTTTAACTTGAAACATGTTACATTTAATAGAATCCATCAGTTCTAAATGTTCCGTTGTCATGCTGTCTGGCAACACTCTTATCCCTTGCCTGCTGCCTGTATGTAAACATTGGTGTATTTTTAAGTTGCTCCGTTGAGAAAAACTCTTCCCACAGTCAGAGCAGGAGTAAGGTTTTTCTCCTGTATGACACGTTCATGTGCTTTTAAAGTATCCAATAGGGAGAAACTTTTCCCACAGTCAGAGCAGGAGTAAGGTTTTTCTCCTGTATGACACGTTCATGTGCTTTTAAGGTATCCAATAGGGAGAAACTTTTCCCACAGTCAGAGCAGAAGTAAGGCTGTGTGTATATGCTGTATTTTTAAACTGCTCCGTCGAGAGAATCTGCCCCCACAGTCAGAGTAGGAAAAAGGCTTTTCTCCTGTGTGTGTTCTCTGGTGAACTGTTAGGTCAGATGATGTTGTGAAGCCTTTTCCACAGTCAGAGCAAGAGTAATGCTTCTCTCCTGTGTGTATTTATAGGTGTATTTTTAGCTTTGAAAGAATTGGGAAAATCTCCTTACAATATAGGCAGTGGTGAGACCTCTTAGGTCTGTGATCTTCCTGCTGTCGCTCTCTGGATGTAGAGAATGTCTCAATGTGACCTGTGTGAACAGCATCAGAAATAAAAGTCAGTGTGATAAATAGTGATTATACAAAATATTATGAACACCTGCTCCTTCCATGACATAGACTGACCAGGTGAAAGCTATGATCCCTTATTGATGTCACTTATTAAATCACTGTAGATGAAGAGGTGGAGACAGGTTAAAGAAGGATTTTTCAATCTTGAGATAATTTAGACATGGATTGTGTATGTGTGCCATTCAGAGGGTGAATCAGCAAGACAAAAGATTGAAGAGTCTTTGAACAGGGTGTGGTAATAGGTGTCAGGTCCACCGGTTTGTGTCAAGAACTGCAATGCTGCTGGGTTTTTCACACTGAACAGTTTCCCTTATATACACTGCTCAAAAAAATAAAGGGAACACTAAAATAACACATCCTAGATCTGAATGAATGAAATATTCTTATTAAATACTTTTTTCTTTACATAGTTGAATGTGCTGACAACAAAATCACACAAAAATGATCAATGGAAATCAAATTTATCAACCCATGGAGGTCTGGATTTGGAGTCACACTCAAAATTAAAGTGGAAAACCACACAGAGCAGGCTGATCCAACTTTGATGTAATGTCCTTAAAACAAGTCAAAATGAGGCTCAGTAGTGTGCGTGGCCTCCACGTGCCTGTATGACCTCCCTACAATGCCTGGGCATGCTCCTGATGAGGTGGCGGATGGTCTCCTGAGGGCTCTCCTCCCAGACCTGGACTAAAGCATCCGCCAACTCCTGGACAGTCTGTGGTGCAACGTGGCGTTGGTGGATGGAGCGAGACATGATGTCCCAGATGTGCTCAATTGGATTCAGGTCTGGGGAACAGGCGGGCTAGTCCATAGCATCAATGCCTTCCTCTTGCAGGAACTGCTGACACACTCCAGCCACATGAGGTCTAGCATTGTCTTGCATTAGGAGGAACCCAGGGCCAACCGCACCAGCATATGGTCGCCAGAGGTAGCGAGCACATGGAGGGCTGTGCGGCCCCCCAAAGAAATGCCAACCCACACCATGACTGACCCACCGCCAAACCGGTCATGCTGGAGGATGTTGCAGGCAGCAGAATGTTCTCCACGGCGTCTCCAGACTCTGTCACGTCTGTCACATGTGCTCAGTGTGAACCTGCTTTCATCTGTGAATTTGCCAATCTTGGTGTTCTCTGGCAAATGCCAAACATCCTGCACGGTGTTGGGCTGTAAGCACAACCCCCACTTGTGGACGTCGGGCCCTCATACCACCCTCATGGAGTCTGTTTCTGACCGTTTGAGCAGACACATGCACATTTGTGGCCTGCTGGAGGTCATTTTGCAGGGCTCTGGCAATGCTCCTCCTTGCACAAAGGCGGAGGTAGCGGACCTGCTGCTGGGTTGTTGCCCTCCTACGGCCTCCTCCACGTCTCCTGATGTACTGGCCTGTCGCCTGGTAGCGCCTCCATGCTCTGGACACTACGCTGACAGACACAGCAAACCTTCTTGCCACAGCTCACATTGATGTGCCATCCTGGATGAGCTACACTACCTGAGCCACTTGTGTGGGTTGTAGACTCCGTCTCATGCTACCACTAGAAAGCACCGCCAGCATTCAAAAGTGACCAAAACATCAGCCAGGAAGCATAGGAACTGAGAAGTGGTCTGTGGTCCCCATCTGCAGAACCACTCCTTTATTGGGGGTGTCTTGCTAATTGCCTATAATTTCCACCTGTTGTCTATTCCATTTGCACAACAGCATGTGAAATCTATTGTCAATCAGTGTTGCTTCCTAAGTGGACAGTTTGATTTCACAGAAGTGTGATTGACTTGGAGTTACATTGTGTTGTTTAAGTGTTCCCTTTATTTTTTTGAGCAGTGTATATCAGTGTGTATCAAGAATGGTCCACCACCCGAAGGACATCCAGCCAACTTGACACAACTTTGGGAAGCATTTGAGTCCATGTGGGCCAGCCTCCCTGTGGAACACTTTCAACACCTTGTACAGTCCATTAGGGCTGTCCCTGACACCAAGAGTAATCTGTTCTTCCCACCAATCGATTGGCTTCCATTTTTAAACATGCATTTGATGCGATTGTGCTCAGACTTAAAAAACAAAATACTAGCAGCTGTTGTCTCTCTCTTCCCTGCTGCAGTGACCACCACAGAACATCAACAGTGTTCATCACGCTGTCCATTGTGCTGAAGCTGCAACATAATTACAGCCATTTCTGAAAAGTTCTGTTGCTGAAATCCCATTTTTTTAAAGAAAAACATTCTCTATTCCCTCAACTTTTGCCTTTCTTTGTGAGACTTGTATGCATCGCATGCACGTGACTAATAGGGCAGGACCTATAGCAACCGGAATGTTGCAAGTTCAAACCCCCGAGCTGACAAGGTACAAATCTGTCGTTCTGCCCCTGAACAGGCAGTTAACCCACTGTTCCTAGGCCGTCATTGAAAATAAGAATTTGTTCTTAACTGACTCGCATAGTTAAATAAAGGTAAAAAATAAAAATGTGTCACGGAGGAGGCAGCGACCCCTTCTCATGTAATGGGGTTGGGTCATCCCAAGGATCCCGGAATGCACGGACGGTGTTAGTGGGGGAACAGAAAGTTCCGGACAGACGCGCACCATTCTTCAGTATATAGAAAGCGCCAGAACGCTTATACCTCTACCACACGGAACCCCACTAATCCTACCGACGGAAACGCACGAGGTGGCTAAAAACAGACCTCCATCCTATGCTAGCTTGCTATCGATGGCCCGGCTAGCTGTCTGAATCGCCGTGACCCTCAACCAACCTCACTACTCACTGGACCCTTTTGATCACTAGACTAAGCATGCCTCTCCTTAATGTCAAGATAGAACTGCCAAAGGGGGCGGTGTTGCAATCTACTGCAAAGATAGCATACAGAGTTCTGTCCTACTATCCAGGTCTGTACCCAAACAATTTGAACTTCTACTTTTAAAAATCCACCTCTCTAAAAACAAGTCTCTCACCGTTGCCGCCTGCTATAGACCACCCTCTGCCCCCAGCTGTGCTCTGGACACCATATGTGAACTGATTGCCCCCATCTATCTTCAGAGCTCGTGCTGCTAGGCGACCTAAACTGGAACATGCTTAACACCCCAGCCATCCTACAATCTAAGCTTGATGCCCTCAATCTCACACAAATTATCAATGAACCTACCAGGTACCTCCCCAAAGCCGTAAACACGGGCACCCTCGTAGATATCATCCTAACCAACTTGCCCTCTAAATACACCTCTGCTGTTTTCAACCAAGATCTCAGCGAATCACTGCCTCATTGCCTGCATCCGTAATGGGTCAGCGGTCAAACGACCTCCACTCATCACTGTCAAACGCTCCCTGAAACACTTCAGCAAGCAGGCCTTTCTAATCGACCTGGCCGGGGTATCCTGGAAGGATATTGATTTCATCCCGTCAGTAGAGGTTGCCTGGTTATTTTTTTGAAATACCTTCCTAACCATCTTAAATAAGCATGCCCCATTCAAGAAATTTAGAACCAGGAACAGATATAGCCCTTGGTTCTCCCCAGACCTGACTGCCCTTAACCAACACAAAAACATCATATGGTGTTCTGCATTAGCATCGAACAGCCCCCATGATATGGAGATTTTCAGGGAAGCTAGAAACCATTATACACAGGCAGTTAGAAAAGCCAAGGCTAGCTTTTTCAAGCAGAAATCTGCTTCCTGCAACACTAACTCAAAAAAGTTCTGGGACACTGTAAAGTCCATGGAGAATAAGAACACCTCCTCCCAGCTGCCCACTGCACTGAAGATAGGAAACACTGTCACCACTGATATATCCACTATAATTGAGAATTTCAATAAGCATTTTTCTACGGCTGGCCATGCTTTCCACCTGGCTACCCCTACCCCGGTCAACAGCACTGCACCCCCCACAGCAACTCGCCCAAGCCTTCCCCATTTCTCCTCCCAAATCCAGTCAGCTGATGTTCTGAAAGAGCTGCAAAATCTGGACCCCTACAAATCAGCCGGGCTAGACAATCTGGACCCTTTCTTTCTAAAATGATCTGCCAAAATTGTTGCCACCCCTATTACTAGCCTGTTCAACCTCTCTTTCGTGTCATCTGAGATTCCCAAAGATTGGAAAGCAGCTGCGGTCATCCCCCTCTTCAAAGGGGGAGACACTCTAGACACAAACTGCTACAGACCTATATCTATCCTACCCTGCCTTTCTAAGGTCTTCGAAAGCCAAGTCAACAAACAGATTACCGACTATTTCAAATCTCACCATACCCTCGCTGCTATGCAATCTGGTTTCAGAGCTGGTCATGGGTGCACCTCAGTCACGCTCAAGGTCCTAAACGATATCTTAACCGCCATCGATAAGAAACATTACTGTGCAGCCTTATTCATTGATCTGCCAAGACTTTCGACTCTGTCAATCATTACATCCTCATCGGCAGACTCGACAGCCTTGGTTTCTCAAATGATTGCCTCGCCTGGTTCACCAACTACTTCTCTGATAGAGTTCAGTGTGTCAAATCGAAGGGTCTGCTGTCCGTACCTCTGGCAGTCTCTATAGGGGTGCCACAGGGTTCAATTCTTGGACCGACTCTCTTCTCTGTATACATCAATGATGTCGCTCTTGCTGCTGTTGAGTCTCTGATCCACCTCTACGCAGACGACACCATTCTGTATATTTCTGGCCCTTCTTTGGACACTGTGTTAACAACCCTCCAGGCAAGCTTCAATGCCATACAACTCTCCTTTCGTGGCCTCCAATTGCTCTTAAATACAAGTAAAACTTGTATCAGCGATGTCAATTACAAAATAGCCTCCAATACCTTACTCAACAAATTGGATGCAGTCTATCACAGTGCCATCCGTTTTGTCACCAAAGCCCCATATACTACCCACCATTGCGCCTTGTACGCTCTCGTTGGCTGGCCCTCGCTTCATACTCGTCGCCAAACCCACTGACTCCATGTCATCTACAAGACCCTGCTAGGTAAAGTCTCCCCTTATCTCAGCTCGCTGGTCACCATAGCATCTCCCACCTGTAGCACGCGCTCCAGCAGGTATATCTCTGTAGTCACCCCCAAAACCAATTATTTCTTTGGCCGCCTCTCCTTCCAGTTCTCTACTGCCAATGACTGGAACGAACTACAAAAATCTCTGAAACTGGAAACGCTTATCTCCCTCACTAGCTTTAAGCACCAACTGTCAGAACAGCTCAATGATTACTGCATCTGTACATAGCCCACCTATATTTTAGCCCAAACAACTACCTCTTTCCCTACTGTATTTATTTTATTTATTTTGCTCCTTTGCTTCCTGTGTCTGCAGGTTTTTGTTTTTTTCCTTACAATTGAAACCCGAGACAACCAGGTTTGGAAGTTCCTCACGAATTAGTGACCTCAATTGATCAATCAAGTACAAGGGAGGAGCGAAAACAATATAGAACAATATGGATTTTGGCCGACGTTTTGCACATTTACTCATCAATTAAACATTTGATCTCAATACAGTTTTTCAATACAATGTGGACTAAGTTTTGTAAAGTTGTAAAAAGAAATCGCTCTGTTTAGAAGGAGTGCAAAGGTACATTGAGTTATTGCCCACGAGCACTTCAGAGTAGGCTTTTCCTAATGGAAATATGCAGATTATGCTAGAATGTGCTTGGCTCAGCCCACCTCCTTTGTCGGTCTGTCTATGACTAATTTGTTCCCATTGGAAACGACAAGCAGTGGTAAATCTTGGTTTAGTCATAAAGCATCTTTGGTGGCGCTGTAAGGAGGAAATAGGAAGTGTGTCAAGAAGATAACCTTTGTGTCCGTTACATACCTTTAGTAATACATTGAAACGTGTAATAGCAAGTTTAAACTTTCTAATAGCAAAATAACATGTCATACCATGCTAGTTAACAAATCTGTTAAGGTATTATCACGTTTGGTAAAGATTTGATGTATTTTTTGTGTCAAACCGACTGAAGAACGTGAAAATATTTTACAAGTAGCATAGCTCGAGACTTTGTTTTTTTTCTGAGTGGATGTACATAGTTTTCATTTGAGATTTCCGAGCTAGTTTTGCATTATTGGTTTTGTGTAATATTCACGAGCTGGTACAATGGCGGCGCCCACTCTGCGTCAACGGACTTCAGTACAAGCAGTGAGGGTGCAGCAGAGAGAGACAATTTTACCGTTGTGTAACAGGGTTATATTGGTGATTCCCCTTGCCACTTTATTGTTAAGCCAATGGGTTTTTGGTTTGAGTTTGTCTTGCCTTCACCTACTCAACATGGCATCTTATTGGCTGGTTTGCGTATGTTGCTTACGAGGGGGGATGTTCCAGTTAGAATCGTCCCAGTAAACAAGCACCAAACCAGCGGTAAATTGTTGGTTGCAAAGCACTGTACATCAAAAGTGATTTTTATACTCTCAAGTGATGATTTAAATGTACAATTTATATCAAATTGTTTGTAAATGTTATTCGAACATCACACATAAGATGCAGCGGTTTTTGGAGAATATTTGTTGTGCATTTTGTTGTAGAGAATTCCCGCCAGTACTGGCTAGCAATTTACTGTGTCTGGGGGGTTCATATATTTTGTACAGTGCGTGAGTACAGAGTTGGATGGTGAGACGTGCATTGCATGACGTGCAATTTTGTGCCGTTCCTATCAGGTACATTGTTAAAGATATTATATTGTATACTGTAATTGTATTATTTTTGGTAACTAGCCCAGTGAACAAGCACCAAATCAGCGTGCGTGAGTGCAGAGTTGGATGGTGAGACGTGCATTGCATGACGTGCAATTTTGTGCTGTTCCTATCAGAATAAATCTACATGACTGGTGCTACATGTTGGAGTTCAGTGTCGATGACTGATTGTACACAACGCAAGAAGAGTACTATTACAGTTGCACTATTGTTTTTGAAGCTGAACGTGATAAGTTTTCTACATGTGTACTAATATTCAGACACATTCAGTTGTTTCTATCTTTATAAATGTTACTTTGGTATGATCGGAAATACATTTGGTTTTTGATGTGAAATAATACAGTGAAGACGCGGTTGTTCAGGAAAATAGTACATAGTGCTGCCAAAAACACCTTGTACTACATGGTTTTTGAGTCATTTATGTGAATTTAGTCAATCTACTATAGATTAAGTGCTCTTCCGTTGTGTGATTTTGTGTCCATTGTGTGATTTTGTGTCCGTTTCTCTTTATTACTACTGGCCGACTTGAATTAAGTCTGAGGCCGATAACATCAACAGTGAGGACAAACCCAGCCTGCCTCTCTCCTTCCACACTGAGTCCAAACCTACAGTCACTGGGTCCTGATTGTGACAGTGGAGCCCAGTTTGCACTGCAGGATCCAGAGATGGCATCAGTGAAGCTGGAAGACTGCAGTCAAACACTGGAGCTGAATGTCAACATTAAAGATGAAGAAGAGGAGGAGAAGATTGGGAAATCTGTTTCTCATGGTAAGAGCAGGTTCTATCTAACTAAGTTTGTTGCTCATTCCGACTTCCCACTGTGTATGAAAAGTTTCAGTAGAACTGTTTCAATGAGAAGGTAGATGTTATTTCATGCTACTGATACTTGCATGGCTTGACACCAGTTTTGTCAGTATTTGTTTTATTCACTGGGCTGTCTGGTATGTTCAGAGAGGATATTAAAGAAGTGAAGTAGACAAACTGCCAGTGTTTTAAAGTTCTATGAAATGAGTCTGTAGTTACTAACCCTTGTGATAGTGAGTGGAGGATTATATGGTGCATAATTTTCACTCCTTTTGCCCATTTAGCTTTCAACTCTTACCCAC
>NW_024606714.1:0-11100 GCF_018296145.1 Oncorhynchus tshawytscha | reverse complement strand
GTAAATAAATAATCAACTCAATGTGTGGTACGGAATGATTAGTGAGACCTGGGTTTGTGCAGATTTCCGAATTATGCGATGTTCAGAATGAGACTGATGAAATGAATGAATTGGTGACTGCTATGAAATCGATATATTCTTTGAGTTAATTTGGGAAATGGTAACTCATTAAACAAAATGTTCCTGTGGCTGCTCCAGGTTACGGAGTTAATTGTTACAGGATTAATTTAATCACGTAATAACAGTTAATTATTCAGTAAATAGAATGTCATCACATTAACGATAACGTCACGCCATATTGATGCCCCCGTGCTAGAAACCTAAGATAAACTAGGCCTCACTGTTGAATTCAGTCCATAGGAATTGTGTAGCAAGTTACTCATACACCAATCATGATTATTGTTGAGAGTGGCGTGTTTGTGTTTTTTCTTTTTCACCCAGATACTAGTATAGCGAGATTGACTCGTGTTGTATATCTGACACAAATCAGTGTGTAGAGGATTTACTGAATGCTATGAGCTGGGGCATATGTACCAGACGATGCAGGCATTCTGAGAAAAATACTTGTTGGGCCCAATGTAGTGTTATTTTTGTCTATCGCATTCAGGAGCGAGTAGACTTGGTCATAATTAATTTCTCGAGCATGGACACAGGGCCAGCCGATTAAAATTTGAGTAGATACTGGCTTGACCAAGCTAGTAATTATCTCTGTCTCACGTTTTCATTGGTGCGAGTGAACGTGAGACGTCACTTAGTAACTCTTGTTGGAGGGGACTTTTGTTGTGCTGGAAAGTAAGATTCGGCTAAGCACCACTTAACACAGTGGGGAGGGTTGTGGACGGGAGAGGCTGCTACATGGACACGCATGGTGCCCAAACTGATGACGTGTGTCGCACAGCTGGAGGGGAAATGAATAGACTGGGTTCAGTCAGTCCTCCCGATGAGTCCTTCTCAGATAGTTTATGCAACAACATTTGCATGGTGCTATTTGAAACTAGTCAAATAAAGTTAATTTCAATGGGCGAAGGAGAAATAACTTATTTGGTCACCATCTAGAATCTGGTTGTCACCTTGACATGCCAGCTCACGTAACGACAAGCCGGTGTGGAGGACCAGTGCAACTGCACCAAATGCAGTAATATCTAACAAGTAATCTAACAATTACACAACAACTACTTAATACAGACAAATCTAAAGGGATGGAATAAGAATATGTACATATAAATATATGGATGAGCTATGACCGAGCGGCATAGGCAAGATGCAATAAATGGTATAAGATACAGTATAAACATGTGAGATGAGTATTGTAAGATACAGTGGGGAGAACAAGTATTTGATAACCTGAAAAATCAGCAGTGTTTCCTACTTACAAAGCATGTAGAGGTCTGTAATTTTTTATCATAGGTACACTTCAACTGTGAGCAACGGAATCTAAAACAAAAATCCAGAAAATCACATTGTATGATATTTAAGTAATTAATTTGCAATTTATTGCATGACATAAGTATTTGATACATCAGAAAAGCAGAACTTAATATTTGATACAGAAACCTTTGTTTGCAATTACAGAGATCATACGTTTCCTGTAGTACTTGACCAGGTTTGCACACACTGCAGCAGGGATTTTGGCCCACTCCTCCATACAGACCTTCTCCAGATCCTTCAGGTTTCGGGGCTGTCGCTGGGCAATACGGACTTTCAGCTCCCTCCAAAGATTTTCTATTGGGTTCAGGTCTGAAGACTGGCTAGGCCACTCCAGGACCTTGATATGCTTCTTACGGAGCCACTCCTTAGTTGCCCTGGATGTGTGTTTTTTTCGGGTCGTTGTTATGCTGGAAGACCCAGCCACGACCCATCTTCAATGCTCTTACTGAGGGAAGGAGGTTGTTGGCCAAGATATCGCGATACATGGACCCATCCATCCTCCCCTGAATACGGTGCAGTCGTCCTGTCCCCTTTGCAGAAAAGCATCCCCAAAGAATGATGTTTCCACCTCCATGCTTCACGGTTGGGATGGTGTTCTTGGGGTTGTACTCATCCTTCTTCTTCCTCCAAACATGGCGAGTGGAGTTGAGACAAAAAAGCTATATTTTTTTCTCATCAGACCACATGACCTTCTCCCATTCCTCCTCTGGATCATCCAGATGGTCATTGGCAAACTTCAGACGGGCCTGGACATGCACTGGCTTCAGCAGCGGGACCTTGCATGCACTGCAGGATTTTAATCCATGACGGCGTAGTGTGTTACTAATTGTTTTCTTTGAGACTGTGGTCCCAGCTCTCTTCAGGTCATTGACCAGGTCCTGCCGTGTAGTTCTGGGCTGAACCCTCACCTTCCTTATGATCATTGATGCCCCACGAGGTGAGATCTTGCATGGATTCCCAGACCGAGGGTGATTGACCATCATCTGAACTTCCATTTTCTAATAATTATGCCAACAGTTGTTGCCTTCTCAACAAGCTGCTTGCCTATTGTCCTGTAGCCCATACCAGCCTTGTGCAGGTCTACAATTTTATCCCTGATGTCCTTACACCCTCTCTGGTCTTGGCCATTGTGCAGAGGTTGGAGTCTGTTTGTTTGAGTGTGTGGACAGGTGTCTTTTACACAGGTAACGAGTTCAAACAGGTGCAGTTAATACAGGTAATGAGTGGAGAACAGGAGGACTTCTTAAAGAAAAACTAACAGGTCTGTGAGAGCCGGAATTCTTACTGGTTGGTAAGTGATCAAATACTTGTCATGCAATAAAATGCAAATTAATTACTTAAAAATCATACAATGTGATTTTCTGGATTTTTGTTTTAGATTCCGTCTCTCACAGTTGAAGTGTACCTATGATAAAAAATGACACACCTCTACATGCTTTGTAAGTAGGAAAACCTGCAAAATCGGCAGTGTATCAAATACTTGTTCTCCCCACTGTATATGGGGCATACAACAATCTCAGCTTTGTAGATTTTGTTGCGAAGAGACAGAATCAATAGATCACTTATTCTTGTATTGCCCCTATGTAGCTTGTTTCTAGTCACAGGTTCAGGAATGGTTAAAAAAAATCACAACATGCACTTAAAATTAACCTTACAAATAGCAGTGTTGGGCGATCTGGAAAGCCATAGCCAATCAATAAATAATACAATTAATACTCGTAGGAAAGGTTTTCATCTTTAGCTCGCAATCTGTGGATAATATACGATTAGAAAGATTCAAACAGTTTGTAAAACATCACAACACAATTGAAAAATATACGGCACATGGAAACCAAACAAGGGCAGTCTATGGTGATAGGTGGGATGGGCTGAGGGGTGGTCTATGGTGATAGGTGGGATGGGCTGAGGGTGGCTGAGGGGTGGTCTATGGTGATAGGTGGGATGGGCTGAGGGGCGGTCTATGGTGATAGGTGGGATGGGCTGAGGGTGGCTGAGGGGTGGTCTATGGTGATAGGTGGGATGGGCTGAGGGTGGTCTGGTGATAGGTGGGATGGGCTGAGTGGCTGAGGGGTGGTCTATGGTGATAGGTGGGATGGGCTGAGAGTGGCTGAAGGGTGGTCTATGGTGATAGGTGGGATGGGCAGAGGGTGGCTGAAGGGTGGTCTATGGTGATAGGTGGGATGGGCTGAGGGGCGGTCTAGGTGGCTGGGATGGGCTGAGGGGCGGTCTATGGTGATAGGTGGGATGGGCTGAGGTGGCTGAAGGGTGGTCTATGGTGATAGGTGGGATGGGCTGAGGGTGGCTGAAGGGTGGTCTATGGTGATAGGTGGGATGGGCTGATGGTGATAGGTGGGATGGGCTGAGGGGGCTGGTCTATGGTGATAGGTGGGATGGGCTGAGGGGCTGGTGGCTATGGTGATAGGTGGGATGGGCTGAGGGGTGGTGATAGGTGGGATGGGCTGAGAGAGGGGTGGCTGAGGGGGATGGTCTATGGTGATAGGTGGGATGGGCTGAGAGTGGCTGAGGGGTGGTCTATGGTGATAGGTGGGATGGGCTGAGGCTGAGGGGTGGCTGGTGATAGGTGGGATGGGCTGAGGGTGGCTGAGGGGTGGTCTATGGTGATGGGGGCTGAGGTGGCTGGGCTGAGGTGGGATGGGCTGAGAGGGAGGGGTGGTCTATGGTGATAGGTGGGATGGGCTGAGGGTGGCTGAGGGGTGGTCTATGGTGATAGGTGGGATGGGCTGAGGGTGGCTGAGGGTGGTGGCTATGGTGATAGGTGGGATGGGCTGTCTATGGTGATAGGTGGGATGGGCTGAGGGTGGCTGAGGGGGTGGTCTATGGTGATAGGTGGGATGGGCTGAGGGTGGCTGGGCTGAGAGGGTGGTCTATGGTGATAGGTGGGATGGGCTGAGGGTGGCTGAGGGGTGGTCTATGGTGATAGGTGGGATGGGCTGAGAGTGGCTGAGGGTGGTCTATGGTGATAGGTGGGATGGGCTGAGGGTGGCTGAGGGGTGGTCTATGGTGATAGGTGGGATGGGCTGAGGGTGGCTGAAGGGTGGTCTATGGTAATAGGTGGGATGGGCTGAGAGTGGCTGAGGGGCGGTCTATGGTGATAGGTGGGATGGGCTGAGGGTGGCTGAGGGGTGGTCTATGGTGATAGGTGGGATGGGCTGAGGGTGGCTGAGGGGCGGTCTATGGTGATAGGTGGGATGGGCTGAGGGGTGGTCTATGGTGATAGGTGGGATGGGCTGAGGGTGGCTGAGGGGTGGTCTATGGTGATAGGTGGGATGGGCTGAGGGTGACTGAAGGGTGGTCTATGGTGATAGGTGGGATGGGCTGAGGGTGGCTGAGGGGTGGTCTATGGTGATAGGTGGGATGGGCTGAGGGTGGCTGAAGGCTGAAGGATTAAAGACTTTGTTTGGTAATGTATTGTTATACAATGCTCAAAGAAATAAAGGGAACACTAAAATAACACATCCTAGATCTGAATGAATGAAATATTCTTATTAAATACTTTTTTCTTTACATAGTTGAATGTGCTGACAACAAAATCACACAAAAATTATCAATGGAAATCAAATTTATCAACCCATGGAGGTCAGGATTTGTAGTCACACTCAAAATTAAAGTGGAAAACCACACTACAGGCTGATCCAACTTTGATGTAATGTCCTTAAAACAAGTCAAAATGAGGCTCAGTAGTGTGTGTGGCCTCCACGTGCCTGTATGACCTCCCTACAACGCCTGGGCATGCTCCTGATGAGGTGGCGGATGGTCTCCTGAGGGATCTCCTCCCAGACCTGGACCAAAGCATCCGCCAACTCCTGGACAGTCTGTGGTGCAACGTGGCGTTGGTGGATGGAGCGAGACATGATGTTCCAGATGTGCTCAATTGGATTCAGGTCTGGGGAACGGGCGGGGCAGTCCATAGCATCAATGCCTTCCTCTTGCAGGAACTGCTGACACTCCAGCCACATGAGGTCTAGCATTGTCTTGCATTAGTAGGAACCCAGGGCCAACCGCACCAGCATATGGTCTCACAAGGGGTCTGAGGATCTCATCTCGGTACCTAATGGCAGTCAGGCTACCTCTGGCGAGCACATGGAGGGCTGTGCGGCCCCCCAAAGAAATGCCACCCCACACCATGACTGACCCACCGCCAAACCGGTCATGCTGGATATTGTTGCAGACAGCAGAACGTTCTCCACGTCGTCTCCAGACTGTCACGTCTGTCACATGTGCTCAATGTGAACCTGCTTTCATCTGTGAAGAGCACAGGGCGCCAGTGGCGAATTTGCCAATCTTGGTGTTCTCTGGCAAATGAAAAACGTCCTGCACGGTGTTGGGCTGTAAGCACAACCCCCACCTGTGGACATCGGGCCCTCATACCACCCTCATGAATCTGTTTCTGACTATTTGAGCAGACACATGCACATTTGTGGCCTGCTGGAGGTCATTTTGCAGGGCTCTGGCAGTGCTCCTCCTGCTCCTCCTTGCACAAAGGCGGAGGTAGCGGTCCCTGCTGCTGGGTTATTGCCCTCCTACGGCCTCCTCCACGTCTCCTGATGTACTGCCCTGTCTCCTGGTAGCGCCTCCATGCTCTGGACACTACGCTGATAGACACAGCAAACCTTCTTCCCACAGCTCGCATTGATGTGCCATCCTGGATGAGCTGCACTACCTGAGCCACTTGTGTGGGTTGTAGACTCAGTCTCATGCTACCACTAGAGTGAAAGCACCACCAGCATTCAAAAGTGACCAAAACATCAGCCAGGAAGCATAGGAACTGAGAAGTGGTCTGTGGTCCCCACCTGCAGAACCACTCCTTTATTGGGGGTGTCTTGCTAATTGCCTATAATTTCCACCTGTTGTCTATTCCATTTGCACAACAGCATGTGAAATTTATTGTCAATCAGTGTTGCTTCCTAAGTGGACAGTTTGATTTCACAGAAGTGTGATTGACTTGGAGTTACATTGTGTTGTTTAAGTGTTCCCTTTATTTTTTTGAGCAGTGTATATAAAAGTAGCATGTATGTTAAATAGATAAGTCAAATGCGTTGGTAAAATGTATGTATATTTAGCAAAAAAGCTGTAAAAAAGAGGACAAATAGGGATTAAAGAATCATGGAAATTACTTGAATATGGCTTACTGAGAGGTCAATAACAAAACAAACAAACGTTGTTTTTATTCAAATCAGTTATAGCCATAGCTCTAGTTTTCCTCATCTTCTCAAACTGAACAGGACATCAGTAGACTTAGTCCACGCACGCAGATATTTTGTATTTTTGCAGCCTCGCCTCTTGAAGTGCCACCGTACACAAAAAACTATGGAAAGAAAGTACATTTTTTCATAAATATAACTTTGCACTGTTATTTTCCGAGCATGGTCTTGGTATAGCCTAGGCCTATAGTATAGTCTATGGAACATGTTGGAAGAGAGAAGAAACCTCTGGGAGGAGGGGTCCACCCCAACGACACTAACCACAGTCCCATCTCCCACACCACTCCGCTCACACTGCTCTGGACTCAGGCAGGACCATGACAATACCAGTAAAAAGAACAGACTTAGGTCCTCTGAGAAATAGACTGGTTGTTTATCTTAGAGGTGGTGAGTGGTGCAACGTATAACTATGTCAGTGTGTGACTTGTATGTTGTATTTGCAGCTGACGTGTATCGCGTAGGTTGAATAAATCTGGTGTGTGCTTTTACTAGTTGTCCATCTGAGTTTCTACTCTGTTTGTTCAGAACTTAACAATCATTTTATTGAGACCACACTTGATATTGCTCACCCAGCAGAGAATCAGGGAGGAGGGGCATCATGAGATATAATAAGCAACTAATTCTCAAACCCTGAGCAATGTGACATTTGATTGATTGCAAATTACATAACACTCCCTGAACTGAATTGAAAAAAATACTAAGCCCTCCCCTTGACTGAAATATAAAAAGCATGACACTCCCACATTTTCCTCCGGGTAACAATTGTGTAAATTTCACCTTTCCCTAAACGACTTTTGTTTAATGATATACATACTTTGAAACTACTACATATGTTTATTACATTGTCTTTTAAAACTAGATGTATTATTTTCCTCCTTGATGAAGAATGTGTTTGGATAACTGCATGGAACTTGATTGATCCGCTAATGAAAAATAAATATTCTACATTCTACTGCTCAGCCTATGGGTTACCTATACAGAACATGTGTTTGTTTAATTGATAGCATGCTAAATCATTTAAATGTCTATGTATCCACTCAATACATATCACTACACTTCTACATGACAATTAGCCCCCAGTATGTTCTACAATACATACTAATAATGTTAAACAGTTTAAAGGACATTTTTCATACTTAAATAAATGTGAAATGAAACGAATGTATTTGGGGTTTTTAAAAATCCTTTTTAAGTGTTTTCTATGGTGCCAGAGTCCAGGGACAATATTACTACCACAATTCAAGTATGATCCACTTACTATTGGGGAATGGAACCAGAGAGGAAGCTTGTGTTACCTTTTCCCTGCCTCATTATTCAGAGTGGAAGAGCTGTGAACTCACCTGTGATGGTCCACATCTACCACAACCTTTCCTATTGGGTTAGTAAGCACCACAGCATTTTAGGAAGCCATTGTTCAAAATGTGTTCATACACACAGGGGAGAACCAGGAGGTTGATCTCAGACTTCAAACTATCAAATGTATTTATAAAGCCCTTTTTACATCAGCCGATGCACAAAGTGCTGTACAGAAACAGTCTATGTTACGGAAAGAGCAGGTGTCCTTAATGTTTTGTGCACTCAGTATATGTTGTGTATACAATCTTATTCCCACAGAAAACTGCAGAGGGAAGCAGCACCACCCAGTCAACCATCAGACTCCATAGTGAGACGCCTCACGGAGGATATTCAACCATATTTGCAATCCAAGGTCTCAATATCTTTACAGTAGAAGCTAAAAAAACACACAACCTGACAAGGTGCACACTGATCAGTAAAGAGAAGAGAGACTAACATTCTATAATGCTCCCTTTCCTCTGCACAGTTCTCTCACAGTGAGAAACAATAGGATTACAATAGAGTGTTCTACGCTTTCTTCATTTGATCCAATTCAAAGTTGCCAATTATTTTATGGGATGAGAATTAAGTGGAGTGACTAATCTTAGCTGGTCTGAGAAAACTGATGAGACTTCTCTCCTTTATGTATACATTGGGCCATTTAAAAAGACACCAATCTGTAGAATCTCTTCTGACAGTCAGTGCAGTGATAAGGCTTCTCTCAAGTGTGTATCTGTTGGTGTGTTTTTACATTGCCCAATCGGGAGAAACTCTTGCCACATTAAGAGAAGAAGTAAGGCTTCTCTCCTCTGTGTGTTCTCTGATGACCCTTTTAGCTCAGCTGTTGATAAAAAAATAAATAAATCTACAGTCAGATCAGTGATAAGGCTTCTCTCCTTTATTAACTTGGTGTCTTTTTAACTGGCCCAGTCGAGAGAAACTCTTTCCACAGCCAGAGCAGGAGTAAGGCTTCTCTCCCGTGTGTGTTCTCTTATGAACTTTTAGGTCAGTTGATGTTGTGAAGCATTTTACACAATCAGAGCAGGAGTAAGGCTTCTCTCCCGTGTGTGTTCTCTGATGAACTTTTAGGTCAGCTGATGTTGTGAAGCATTTTACACAATCAGAGCAGGGGTAAGGCTTCTCTCCTGTATGTATACGTTCATGTCTTTTTAAGTTTTCCAGCAGAGAGAAACTCTTTCCACAGTCAAAGCAGAGGTATGGCTTCACTCCTGTATGTATACGTTCATGTGTTTTTAAGTGGCCCAGTCGAGTGAAACTCTTCCCACAGTCAGAGCAGGAGTAAGAATTCACTCCTGTATGTATACGTTCATGTGTTTTTAAGTCGCCCAGTCGAGAGAAACTCTTTCCACAGTCAGAGCAGGAGTAAGGCTTCACTCCTGTATGTATACGTTCATGTGTTTTTAAGTTGCCCAGTCGAGAGAAACTCTTTCCACAGTCAGAGCAGGAGTAAGGCCTCTCTCCTGTATGTATACGTTCATGTGTTTTTAAGTGGCCCAGTCGAGAGAAACTCTTTCCACAGTCAGAGCAGGAGTAAGGCTTCACTCCAGTATGTATAAGTTCATGTGTTTTTAAGTCACCCAGTCGAGAGAAACTCTTTCCACAGTCAGAGCAGGAGTAAGGTTTCACTCCTGTATGTATACATCCATGTGTTTTTAAGTTGCCCAGTCGAGAGAAACTCTTTCCACAGTCAGAGCAGGAGTAAGGCTTCTCTCCTGTGTGTATTCTCTGATGAACTGTCAGAGACCTTGATGTAGTGAATCTCTTCCCACAGTCAGTACAGGGATACAGATTCTCTCCAGTGTGTGATTTAAGGTGTATTTTTAGCTTTGATAGAATTGGGAAAATCTCCTCACAATGTGGGCAGTGGTGAGACCTGTTAGCTCTGTGATCTTCCTGCTGTTGCTCTCTGGATGTAGAGAATGTCTCAACATGGTCTCCTGTGTGAACAACATCAGAAGAACCAGTCAGTTGGGGTGGTATACATATGACTTCATAACAGTAGGCTGTACAATACAGGGAATAAAGCTATTAGGGCTGTCCCGACAAAAAATATATATATCCTGGTCAACCGATTCTTTTCTTTCGAACAATCGTTCCCTTGTAGAATTTTTTACATTTTAAAACATGTATTTTTCCATATATATGTGTTTGAATCAAATCAACTATATGTAGGCTACTGAGCTTGTCTGATGCTTTAAGCACTGCGACTTAAAAATGAAGACACACAAAATACTCACGAGGGATCCAGAGATCAATACAGCGTAACCAGAATAAAATACATCTGTTCTCGACTCTCCTCCTCCCGCTGCTGCGTTATGATTTTCATATCATTTATAATAAAGTCTTTATATCTCAAATCAATGTCATGTGGTTAATCAAAATTATATCTAAATTAAAATTATACAAATCTAAAAGTAACTTCTATTGCCATTGCCAAAACTAGCTTACATAAAGCCAACAAATAAAAACAATCTCAGCCTGCAGGTAGAAAATATCCTGATGAAATAAATATCATATGAATCAAATTGGCTACACATGGCCTGTCTGCAAGAAACTTGAAACATTGTATCAACTAATTTGGTCTGGCCTGTGCTAGCAAACTTGCAACATTGTATAAAATATTTTGGGCCCTTAGCGTTACCCATGACAGCGAGCTCCAGACAGACAGACACAGGTGTAGGCTATTTTGCGCAAGTGATAAAAAGTAATTAGGTGATCTATTTTATGACGTTTCCACCAGATCAGAGCATGACATTTTTGGTGGTTATCAAAAGGGAGAAAGTTGGACATTTTCAAATTGGCTACGTTGAGGAACTATTGTCATTCTCAATGGATGTAGAATCAGACTTCGCTAGACGAGTCCACTCAGGCAGGCAATGGACGAGTCCACTCAGGCAGGCAATGGACGAGTCCACTCAGGCAGGCAATGGACGAGTCCACTCAGGCAGGCAATGGACGAGTCCACTCAGGCAGGCAATGGACGAGTCCACTCAGGCAGGCAATGGACGAGTCCACTCAGGCAGGCAATGGACTGGACTCAGGCAGGCAATGGACCACCACTCAGGCAGGCAATGGACGAGTCCACTCAGGCAGG
>NW_024606713.1:0-11096 GCF_018296145.1 Oncorhynchus tshawytscha | reverse complement strand
TCTAACAAGTAATCAAAAAATTTCACAACAACTACCTTATACACACACAAGTGTAAAGGAATAAATAAGAATATGTACATATAAATATATGGATGAGCGATGGCCAAACGGCATAGGCAAGATGCAGTAGATGGTATAGAGTACAGTATATACATATGAGATGAGTAATATAGGGTATGTAAACATTATATAAAGTGGCATTGTTTAAAGTGACTAGTGATGCATTTATTACATCCAATTTTTTATTATTAAAGTGGCTAGAGATTGAGTCAGTATGTTGGCAGCAGCCACTCAATGTTAGTGATGGCTGGTTAACAGTCTGATGACCTTGAGATAGAAGCTGTTTTTCAGTCTCTCGGTCCCAGCTTTGATGCACCTGTACTGACCTCGCCTTCTGGATGATAGCAGGGTGAACAGGCAGTGGCTCGGGTGGTTGTTGTCCTTGATGGTCTTTTTTGCCTTCCTGTGACATCGGGTGGTGTAAGTGTCCTGGAATAGCTTTAATGAAAGATAAACAGTTGCTTGTTGATCTAGCCAGACAGGATGTCAGATTGCATCTGTAAAATGTTTGTGACCGTTTTTGGTGACAAGCCAAATTTCTTCAGCCTCCTGAGGTTGAAGACGCTGTTGTGCCACCTTCACCATGCGTCTTGGTGATTGCATTTTTGATGTACGCCGAGGAACTTAAAACGTTCAACTTCTCCACTACTGTCCTATTGATGTGGATAGGTCTCCCTCTGCTGTTTCCTGAAGTCCACGATCATCTCCTTTGTTTTGTTTACGTTGAGTTTATTTTCCTGACACCAATATGTAGCATAAGTTCATTGGCACAATGGACAAAACATTTTAGAAATCTGACTTGCTGGCTAGATAAACAAGTTGTTTATCTTTCATTTGAATGAAAAAAACAAGAATATGGTGCCATCTGGTTTGTTATTAATATAAGGAATTTGAAATTATTTATAGGTTTATAAATATATTTTATCCAATTACATTTTTGATACTTAAGTATATTTAAAACCAAATACTTTTAGACTATTACCTAGTATTTTACTGGGACTTTAACATGAGTAAAAGTAAAGATACCTTAATAGAAAATGACTCAGTCATGTATGACAATTGGGTACTTTTTCCACCACTGCACTGGTTCTGTGTATAAGCCATTTAGTAATAACTTTTACCCAAAGCGACTTTGCTAAGATCATGCTTGCTTCGTCCCGCAAAGTATTGTTCCTAGAGACACTGAATATGTCGCTGTTAAGTGGAAACGTTATTTTCGTTTGAGTTGGTTGATCAAGGACACGTACGGAAGCTTCTGCAAAGAGTCGTCTGTATCAACAATAGTTCGTTGCGGGACAAAGCAATGGCCATGCACGTATACATTTTACGTATGGGTGCTCCCGGGAATCGAACCCATAATTCTTGCAGGACCACAGACAACAATAGTCAACGTTACGTTTCTCTCAAGATTAGAATACTTGTGTTGTAGCTACACAGTAACACGTTAGCTAACGTGCTAGCCAGGGCTACAGTTTGCATCCATGACATACTTGTGTCATACAGTTAATTCAGGTTTAGCTGATGTCAGCTACAATGTAGTTGGAATCATTTGTAATAACTGTCTCTCTGAAGTTTATTTTGTTGCCACCACGGTGAACCACGTGTATTTCTGCGTGCGCCACCATTTTTTCTCATTTCAACTATGACCCTTCGCCTCTGACCCAACAACACATGGCATGTTTCTGTCCTCGTTTATTCAAAACTGGTTCGTAGTCGCCCTCAAGCGTTCTTCTCAAATTACTGCATTTGATTTGTTATTTTTATTTTTTTTAATGATTTAACCTTATTTGACGAGGCAAGTCAGTTAAGAACGCATTGTTATTTACAATGTTATGTATTGCTCATCATTGGTGACGGCTGTTGTTTACTTATTTATTTGTTGTCTCATCACATTCAAAACAACTACCTTATACACACACAAGTGTAAAGGAATAAATACGAATATGTACATGGCCAAACGGCATAGGCAAGATGCAGTAGATGGTATAGAGTACAGTATATACATATATATACATATATACCCCCATGCTTCACAGTAGGTATGGTGTTCTTTGGATGCAACTCAGAAATCTTTGTCCTCCAAACACGACGAGTTGAGTTTTTACCAAAAAGTTATATTTTGGTTTCATCTGACCATATGACATTCTCCCAATCTTTTTCTGGATCATCAAAATGCTCTCTAGCAAACTTCAGACGGGCCTGGACATGTACTGGCTTAAGCAGGGGGACACGTCTGGCACTGCAGGATTTGAGTCCCTGGCGGCGTAGTGTGTCACTGATGGTAGGCTTTGTTACTTTGGTCCCAGCTCTCTGCAGGTCATTCACCAGGTTCCCCCGTGTGGTTCTGGGATTTTTGCTCACCGCTCTTGTGATCATTTTGACCCCACAGGGTGAGATCTTGCGTGGAGCCCCAGATCGAAGGAGATTATCAGTGGTCTTGTATGTCTTCCATTTCCTAATAATTGCTCCCACAGTTGATTTCTTCAAACCAAGCTGCTTACCTATTGCAGATTCAGTCTTCCCAGCCTGGTGCAGGTCTACAATTTTGTTTCTGGTGTCCTTTGACAGATCTTTGGTCTTGGCCATAGTGGAGTTTGGAGTGTGACTGTTTGAGGTTGTGGACAGGTGTCTTTTATACTGATAACAAGTTCAAACAGGTGCAATTAATACAGGTAACGAGTGGAGGACAGAGGAGCCTCTTAAAGAAGAAGTTACAGGTCTGTGAGAGCCAGAAATCTTGCTTGTTTGTAGGTGACCAAATACTTATTTTCCACCATAATTTGCAAATAAATTCATTAAAAATCCTACAATGTGATTTTCTGGATTTTTTTTCTCATTTTGTCTGTCATAGTTGAAGTGTACCTATGATGAAAATTACAGTCCTAAATACTGACTAAATACTTTTTTGCCCCATTGTACACCTCAGCCAAATACATTTAAACTCTGTTTTTCACAATTCCTGACATTTAATCATAGTAAAAAAATCCCTGTCTTAGGTCAGTTAGAATCATCACTTTATGTTAAGAATGTGAAATGTCAGAATAATACTAGAGAGAATGATTTATTTCAGCTTTTATTTCTTTCATCACGTTCCCAGTGGGTCAGAAGGTTACATACACTCAATTAGTATTTGGTAGCATTGCCTTTAAATAGTTTAACTTGGGTCAAACGTTTCGGTTGGTCTTCCACAAGTTTCCCACAATAAGCTGACTGAATTTTGGCCCATTCCTCCTGAGAGAGCTGGTGTAACTGAGTCAGGTTTGTAGGCCTCCTTGTTCGCAAATGCTTTTTCAGTTCTGCCCACAAATGTTCTATAGGATTGAGGTCAGGGCTTTGTGATGGCCACTCCAATACCTTGACTTTGTTGTCCTTAAGTCATTTTGCCACAACTTTGGAAGTATGCTTGGGGTTATTGTCCATTTGGAATACCCACTTGCGACCAAGCTTTAACTTCCTGACTGATGTCTTGAGATGTTGCCACAATATATCCACATCATTTTTGTGGATATCACATCAAATAAAGCTATAAATAATCTTATCTAACCCCCTTGCAATTTTAGGGGGTAAGTCAAGTGACAACAAGACATAAACCAATCTGGATTACCCTTCAGCTTTGGATAATAATATCTGACCGTGTAATGAAATATCTCTCATCAACCAGAGGTTCAATTTCTTCTTTGTTTTCTCAATGGAGTTAAAGTTCAATTCACTCCTTTGTTTTTCGTCTTTGCATATAACAATTTCAATATAAGTAACCTTATCTTTAATTGGGATACAATATACTTCCTGTAAAACATAATCCTTGAGTGGAAATAAGACTGACTTACTGATATATATTTTCCAACCCGAAACTAAGGAAAAGTCTTCAATACAGGAAACTGCTTTAGAAACCTCATTCCTGTCTCTTAAAAATATTACGGATTCGCCTGGCATTAATAGAAAAAACAGAAATGGACATTTACAATCACAGTGACTAGATGAAGAATATTAAACTTGTATACGTTCACAAGAATCAGGGTCTCACAAAATGAAAAGTTCTTACTAGTTGCAAATAAAAACAGTCCTTTGCACCACACAAGTGGTTGACCTAAATTATATATATATATATATATATATATATATACACACAATCCGAGGCGTCCACCTCTACCACAAAGGGGCGAGTAGGATCAGGATGAACGAGGATGGGTCCGGAGGTGAAACGTCCCTTGAGCTCTATGAATGCCCTGTCAGCCTCGGGATTCCTGCAAAAACCTGCTTGAGTGAGGTGGGACAGGGCCGTAAGTGTTCCGGAGGGTTTTGGAGAAGATCAGGATGTTGTCGAGGTGAACAAAGACGAACCGGTTCAACATATCCCTAAGAGTGTCATTGATCAATGCCTGAAAGACTGCCGGTGAGTTCGATATTCCAAAGATCATGACTAAATACTCAGTGACCACTAGGGGTGTTAAAGGACATTTTCCTCTCATCTCCCTGATTCTCTCCAGATTTTAAGCGTTGTGGAGGTCCAGTTTGGTGAATAATTGGGCTCCTAGGGCCAACTCAAAGGCGGCGGACATCTGGTAGGGGGTAACGATTCTGGATCGTAATCCTTTTCAGCCCTCTGTAATCGATGCAAGGACTGAAGTTTGGGTTGGAGACAGAGTGACAAGGGATGCGTTTAGATAGGCAGCCCAATTATGATATTTTTTCCACTAATTGGTCTTTTGACCAATCACATTAGATATTTTCATATCAGCTCTTTTTCAGAGCATATCTGATTAATTGGTATTTTGACCACTCAAAAAAAAATGACTGAATTGGGCTGCCTGTCTCAACGAATCAATAGAAACCTGGACATGTGCTCTCTCTAATTCTCTCTTTCTTTCTTTCACATAAATAGTACTCTTCCATTTCAGAGCCTGGATTTTTCACCTGGATTTTCCCCATGAGGCTAATATCCATAACATGTTGATATCAATTCATAAGTGGGCAAACGTTTAGGCTTCTACATTGTGAAATCATTACAATACTCCTACTACAATGTTAAAAAATTCTACATTGTGACATTAATTCATTGAAATCATGAAACAACTCCTTCATGTATGTATTTTCTAATATTTGATCAGAGATCTTTTATCAGATTATCTCTGGTCACAGCTATGAGATTTCAATCCTGTGTGTTCTCTGGTGTTGAGTCAGATGGCCAGATTGACCAAAACTCTTCCCACATTGACCACAGCTATAAGGTTTCTCTCCTGTGTGTGTTCTCTGGTGTGTCAGAGAGCCAGATGTAGCAAATCTCTTCCCACATTGACCACAGCTATAAGGTTTCTCTCCTGTGTGTGTTCTCTGGTGCACTGTCAGACAGCTAGATGTAGCAAAACTCTTCCCACATTGATCACAGCTATAAGGTTTCTCTCCTGTGTGTATTCTCTGGTGCACTGTCAGAGAGCCAGATGTGGCAAATCTCTTCCCACATTGACCACAGCTATAAGGTTTCTCTCCTGTGTGTGTTCTCTGGTGCACTGTCAGACAGCTAGATGTAGCAAAACTCTTCCCACATTGATCACAGCTATAAGGTTTCTCGCCTGTGTGTTTCTCTGGTGCACTGTCAGATGGTTAGATGAAGCAAAACTCTTCCCACATTGATCACAGCTATAAGGTTTCTCTCCTGTGTGTATTCTCTGGTGGACTGTCAGCTCTCCAGATTGACCAAAACTCTTCCCACATTGATCACAGCTATAAGGTTTCTCTCCTGTGTGTATTCTCTGGTGCACTGTCAGATGGTTAGATGTAGCAAATCTCTTCCCACATTGATCACAGCTATAAGGTTTCTCTCCTGTGTGTGTTCTCTGGTGCACTGTCAGACAGCTAGATGTAGCAAAACTCTTCCCACATTGATCACAGCTATAAGGTTTCTCTCCTGTGTGTATTCTCTGGTGCACTGTCAGCTCTACAGATTGACCAAAACCCTTCCCACATTGATCACAGCTATAAGGTTTCTCTCCTTTGTGTTTTCTCTGGTGCACTGTCAGATGGTTAGATGAAGCAAAACTCTTCCCACATTGATCACAGCTATAAGGTTTCTCTCCTGTGTGGATTCTCTGGTGCACTGTCAGAGAGCCAGATGTGGCAAATCTCTTCCCACATTGTTCACAGCTATAAGGTTTCTCTCCTGTGTGTATTCTCTGGTGCACTGTCAGCTCTACAGATTGACCAAAACTCTTCCCACATTGATCACAACTATAAGATTTCTCTCCTGTGTGTATTCTCTGGTGCACTGTCAGATGGTTAGATGCAGCAAATCTCTTCCCACATTGACCACAGCTATAAGGTTTCTCTCCCGTGTGTGTTCTCTGGTGCACTGTCAGATGGTTAGATGTAGCAAATCTCTTCTCACATTGACCACAGCTATAAGGTTTCTCTCCTGTGTGGATTCTCTGGTGCACTGTCAGAGAGCCAGATGTAGCAAATCTCTTCCCACATTGATCACAGCTATAAGATTTCTCTCCTGTGTGTATTCTCTGGTGCACTGTCAGCCGGTTAGATGTAGCAAAACTCTTCCCACATTGATCACAGCTATAAGGTTTCTCTCCTGTGTGTGTTCTCTGGTGCACTGTCAGATGGTTAGATGAAGAAAAACACTTCCCACATTGATCACAGCTATAAGATTTCTCTCCTGTGTGTGTTCTCTGGTGTTGTCAGATTTAGACTTTCAGAAGAAATGTTTAAAACTCCTCCCACATTGATCACATCTACAAGATTTCTCTCCTGTGTGTATTCTCTGATGAATTTTAATGCCTGATGAGGTGAATCTCTTCCCACAGTCAGAGCAGCAGTGAGTTCTCTTCCCTGTGGATCTCTGCAGGTGTTTTGAGGTGTTTTGATCTGGAGAGACTCTTCTCTGCCTCTTCAGCATCATGAGGTTGTTGAGGCTCCCCAGAGGATCCACGATAGTCCCCACTCTCTCCTGTGTGAACAACAAAGTCAGATGATTAAAAGGCCCACAACAGCGGAAAATCACTGTAAAAGAAAGGTGAGGCCAACAGAGTAGCCATGATGTTGTACAACAATTGATGCCTGTAATGAATGTTAAAATTATTTGACATTTGTCTTAAAATGAGCAAGAATAGTCATATTTTGCCTTGTTTTCACATTAGTAGTAACTTTGATGATTGTAGACTAGAAATAAGTTATTCATGTTGTTGAAACGCTAAGCAGTGTGCCAGACAACTTTTGGTCTCCAATATAGGCCCCTTTCTGTATTTAATAAAATTGTGGCACAAGGGCGATGCACACACAATTTGATTGCAGAAACACATCCCTGCTAAACTAATGAGGAAGCCGATAGTTATGGATGTAGGATATCTGCCTGGAGCAAAAATGGTGAGCAAAGATTTTAGTTTTTCACAATGTATTCTGAATGTGAATGGGGGAAAACTCCCCCTGAGTTTTCCCCCAGAAACCTCCATTTCCAGGTTGCTTATGAGTACATTTCACACTACATTGGATTATAATTGTAAGGCTCATTTGAATGTCCTGCTTAATATAATGTTTGCTACAGTATTAAGAATTATGTGTAATTATTGAAGAACCGTGTTAATGACAGTTTCCATTTGGATGATGCTAATAAAGTTAAGATTGTTTTGTATTTCACCTTTATTTAACCAGGTAGGCCAGTCGAGAACAAGTTCTCATTTCCAACTGTGACCTGGCCAAGATAAAGCAGTGCAGTGCGACAAAAAAACAACAGTTACATAATCTTGGGATAAACAAACGTACAGTCAATAACACAATAGAAAGTCTATATACAATGTGTGCAAATGGAGTAAAGAGGTAAGGCAATAAATAGGCCATAGTAGCGAAGTAATTACAAATTAACACTGGAGTGATGGATGTGCAAATGATGATGTGCAAGTAGAAATACTGGTGTGCAAAATAGCAAAAAAAGTAAATAAAAACATGGGGATGAGGTAGGTAGTTGGATGGGCTATTTACAGATGGGCTGTGTACAGCTGCAGCGATTAGTAAACTGCTCAGATAGCTGATGCCTAAAGTTAGTGAGGGAGAGTCTCCAGCTTCAGTGATTTTTGCAATTCGTTCCAGTCATTGGCAGCAGAGAACTGGAAGGAAAGGCGGCCAAAGTAGGTGTTGGCTTTGGGGATGACCAGTGAGATATACTTCCTGGAGCACGTGCTATGGGTGGGTGTTGCTATGGTGACCAGTGAGCTGAGTTAAGGCGGCGTAGCAAAGACTTATAGATGACCTGGAGCCAGTGGGTTTGGAGACGAATATGTTGCCGAGGGCCAGCCGACGAGAGCATACGGGTCGCAGTGGTGGGTGGTATATGGGGCTTTGGTGACAAAACGGATGGCACTGTGATAGCAAACTGGACGCAGTCTGTGTAGAGTGTTGGAGGCTATTTTGAAAATGACATCACCGAAGTCAAGGATCGGTATGATAGTCAGTTTTACGAGGGTATGTTTGGCAGCGTGAGTGAAAGAGGCTTTTTTTGCGAAATAGGAAGCCGTTTTTTAATTTAATTTTGGATTGTAAATGCTTAATATTAGTCTGAAAGGAGAGTCTAACCAGACACCTAGATTTATAGTTGTCCAATATTCATATAATTGAACCGCTTAGGATAGTGATGCTGGAAAGTTTCGGGCAAAACTGTAAAAGCATATTGTTTAGTTTAACAGAACTTTTAGAGCAGTTGAGGCCAATCGGAAGGACTGTTGTATTTGAAGCTCATTTGGAGGTTTGTTAACAAATCAAATCAAATCAAATTCCTTATATTTCTACATCAGCTGATATCTCAAAGTGACTGTGAAACCCAGCCTAAAAAAACAGCAAGCAATGCAGGTGGATGAATTACGGTGGCTAGATAAACTTGAAAAAACCTTGAAGAAATTATAAACAACCAGGCTATTTGGCCATGTTTCTGTTCGGCTGTATGGAGCTAATTGGAATATTTTAACAGAACATGGCCAAGATGTTCAAATTTCATAAATGACCAAGACGTAATAATAAGGCAGAAGAAGCAGCACAGTCAGGTGGAAGCTATTTCACCATGGCAAAAATGGATTTTGGGGAAAAAGGAACATTTGGTAGTCCTAACATGGTCCTAGGAGCTCAGGTCAGTTGAAAACTGGAACAGCAGCTCATGGCCAGGTGGACAATTTAATTTGATTCATCATGTCAGGTAGTCCTGGAGCTCATTCCTGGGCTAGCTGGACATAATGCTATGCTAAGAATCGATAAATTTAGACAAATGCTTGTCTTGCTTTGGAAACCGATATTTTGACAATCTGAGAACAGGGTGATTAACAAACTAAGCCCCCGACAATAAATTTCAGTGAATTCATGAATGAGACAGGATTTTCAGGAATATTGGCCCCATGTGCGTTTCCCCGTTATGCTAAACAGGAAGGATATAACCCCACCCACTTTGATTACAGCCCCCGGACACCACTAGAGGGATATCTTCAACCACCAACTTACCATCCTGAACAAGGCTGAGTCTGGAAGCCCACAAAGATCTCCGCCAGACACCTAAGTATTTATAGTTGTCCACATATTCTAAGTCAGAAACGTCCTGTGTACTGATGCTGGACGGGAGGGTACGGGCACTCGGTTGCAGAGCATACATTTAGTTTAACCAGTGACCCAGCCCCTGTAATAGGGTTAGAGGCAGAGAATCCCAGTGAAAGAGGGGAACCGTGTTGGCAGAGCATTGCAAGGGCTCGTTTGGAGGTTTGTTAACAGTGCCCAAAGAAGGGCCACATGTATACAGAATGGTGTCATCTGCGTAAAATGGATCAAGGAATCACCTGCAGCAAGAGCAACATTGTTGGTATATACAGAGAAAAGAGTCGGCCAGAGATTTGAACCCTGTGGTACCCCCATAGAGACTGCCAGAGGTCCGGACAACAGGCCCTTCGATTTGACACACTGAACTTTTGAACTTGTTCTGTGAAGTAGTTGGTGAACCAGGCGAGTCAGTCATTTGAGTAACCAAGGCTGTTAAGTCTGCCGATAAGAATACAGTTGATTGACAAAAGTCGAAAGCCTTGGCCAGGTTGATGAAGATGGCTGCACAGTATTGTCTCTTATCGATGGCGGTTATGATATCGTTTAGGACCTTGAGTGTGGCTGAGGTGCACCCGTGACCAGTGCGGAAATCGGATTGCACAGCGGAGAAGGTACGGTGGGATACAAAATGGTCAGTGATCTGTTTGTTAACTTGGCTTTCAAATACTTTAGAAAGGCAGGGCAAGATGGATATAGGTCTGTAACAGTTTGGGTCTAGAGTGTCACCCCCTTTGAAGAGGGGGATGACCGCAGAAGTGTTCCAATCTTTAGGAATTGGTTAAGGGATTTTTAAAAATCAATAATGACTAATTATGTATACATTTCAAATCAGGACTGACTAATCAGAATACTATTATGTTACTGTATAGATGTATGAATTTTCTTTGAATCCTAGTACTGAATATAATGTGTGTAAATATAATCACGAATTAAAACAATGACTGTCTGTTCCTTGGTAGAAATGAATGAACTTATCGTCAGACTGGCTAGAATGCTTATCTACTTGGGAGAGACGATGTGGGAAGGCTTGAGAACTATACAGCCATTGTACTGGAGTGGAGATGAGACGGGATAGTACGAAAACTAATGACGTCATTTTTAGTTTATAACCTGTTGTAAAATGTTTCATGTTCAGTACTCTCGAGCATAAACGCTGCTGATTGATTTTGAGACTGGTCTCTGTCCATTTTATGCAAATACGAGTCTTACAAATTCTTAGGAGTGGGCAGAGTGTTAATTTAATTGGGTATTAAAACATGTAGGAATTTAATTCCAGTAACAGAATCTCTGACGATAGAGGTTGAACAGACTAGTAATAGGGGTTGCCACAATGGCAGAAAGAGAGGTTCCAGATTGTCTAGCCTAGCTGATTTGTACGGGTCCAGGTTTTGCAACTCTTTAAGAACATCAGCTATCTGGATTTGGGTGAAGGAGGAGCTGGGGAGGTTTGGGCAAGTAGCTGT